>NC_056743.1:1239777347-1239902347 GCF_019279795.1 Protopterus annectens
TCGGCCACCAAACCAGGACCGAAACACTAAAGGTGGAGGAGTGTCAATATTCACCAAGGATATTCACACCACCAGGCTACTTGGCCAACACAATGTGTCTGAAATTCTCCAAGTGCAACTAACACTAGGTAAGACTGCAATCCAAATTGTAGCTTGCTACAGATCCCCCACCATACCCCAAGATTCTCACTACACCTTTCTAAACATACTGGAAAATATTAAGATAGAACCAAACACCCTAATACTGGGTGATTTTAACTATCCTGCCATTAACTGGGAAAACTATTCATGTCCCAACACCTTTGCGCAACGGTTCTTAGAATTCATAAATTCCAACGCCCTGGATCAACTAATCCATAGTTCCACCAGGGGCTCCAATATCCTAGACCTGGTCATTACCAACATGGGAAATCAATGCTCCATACCTATGGTCACCCCCTCGTTAGTCAAGTCTGACCATAAGCTAATCACCCTTAACATCCACATCCCACCCCCACCCCCCTGTAAAGAAACCACCATAAAAAACTTCTCCAAAGCCAACTTCATGCTACTCAAGTCAGAAGTGACAAACTTCATGACACCCATGCAGACGGGAACTGAAAGTTCAACTGCTGAATCCTACACTAAGGCACTGTACGAGCACATCCACTCATGCATGAATCGTGCCATCCCAAATAGAACCAAAATGCTCTCATCCAAAAAAAGGAAGCCAATCTGGTGGTCCCCTGCCATAAACAAACTTTACAACAAAAGGAAGAAACTTTTGCAGAGAAGAGGAAAATCCCAGGATGCAAAAAAATCCCTTACTAGCCTCAGTAAGAAACTGAGATGCCTAATAAAATCCTCCAAAGCTAGTTACGAAAATAAAATTGCCAAAGATTCCAAAGACAACCACAAAGCATTCTATAACTATGTCAAGAATCTAAATGGCAATGCTCAGATCTGCTCTGAGCTAAAACAGAATGGCATTAAATATACTGATCCGAAGGATATTGCCAATATCCTGGCAGATCGATTCAGTGCCAACTTCACCCCCTAAATGGCACATCTGAATACCGGAAGATTGCCAAATTCCAGTAATAATGGCCACACAGGTACAAAACGCACTCTCTAAAGCCAAGAATACAGCATCCATGGGACCAGATGACATCCCAGGCTGTGTACTACATGAACTACAATATGAACTGGCACCTCACCTAAGTGTCATGTTTAATCATAGCCTCACCTCAGGTTTCGTGCCCACTGAGTGGCGCAGAGCTACAGTTATCCCAATCCACAAGGGGGGATCCACCTTGGATCCCGGAAACTACTGTCCCATCAGTCTGACAAGCCTTATCTGCAAGGTCATGGAGCGTATTATCATGGAACTTATAAACAAAGACATTGGCAACCTTCAAACACTGGACCCCAACCAGTTTGGGTTTGTGAAGGGACAATCTTGTCTCCTGAACCTGATTGACTTCTTTGAATCAGTCTCCAGAGCCATGGACAAGAGTAAGGTGGTCCACACAGCCTATCTAGACCTTGCCAAGGCCTTTGACACCACCCCCCACTCTGGAATCATAGATAAAATTACTAAGTTGGGCATTAATTCCTATGTCACCCAATGGGTTGCTAAATGGCTTACAGATAGAACCCACACTGTAAAAGTAGCCGACTCCAAATCCAGCTCCAGACAAGTGACAACTGGTGTACCTCAGGGTTCAGTCCTGGGGCCGCTCTTGTTTGGCATCTACTTCTCTGAAGTACAGGTCAACACTAAGGGACTCTGGCTAACAAAGTTTGCCGATGACTGCAAACTGGGAGCCATTATTGAATCCCCAAATGATGTGGATACTCTCCAAAAGGGCCTTACAGAAACAGATGCTTGGTGCCAGAGCCATGGGCTCAAGCTCAATGCCAAGAAATGTATTGTTATCCCCTTTGGGAAAAAAACATGTATCCATGAATTACCATATAGGTGGCAGTACACTAAACACAGAAAGTGTGATAAGAGACTTAGGGACACAGGTGGACAGTGGTCTCACCTTCGATAACCACATCGCCACAACAGTCAGGAAATCCTTCTATGTGGCACACCTCATCATGAAGGGCTTTTCATCCAGAAAAAGGAGGTCATTGTCCCACTGTACTCATCCCTCATTAGACCCATTATAGAATACAACGCCCCATTTGGTATGTACCTCTCAAGACATCTGCAACAACTGGAAAGGCCTCAGAAATACCTCACTAAAAGAATCACAGGCCTAAAGCAGATGCCCTATGCTGACCGCCTTACAAAACTCCAGCTATACTCTGTCGCATATTGTCTACTCAGAGGCGATCTTTGCTTAACATACAAGGCCATATCAAACCCAGAGCTGTTGGACATGTTACACTTAAAGAAATCCCAATCCCTCAGAGCTACACGCTCCAGGGATCTAAACCTTGTCATCACAGTAAACAAAACATGCTGGAGGGATAGGTTCCTGACCCAGAGACTCCCCAGACTCTGGAATAGATTGCCCATGCATGTCAAGCAGAGTGCCTCTTTGGACGTCTTCAAGAGGAACCTTGACGATTGGATGGGAGAAAGGAAATTCACCCCAGGGATCACGTCAGTCGCCATGCAAGACAGGGGTCCAGGAAAGTAAATAATGTGGGAAGAAATAGCCAGGGAATTATTATGGCTAGGCTTGTATAGGCCCTAGGGCTGATAGCCTAGTACCAACCTATGAACCTATGAACATATGAGGATGGTGTTGAACAGATAGTCTATATACTGTAATAATATGCTAGCATACCATATGTGGCTGTGGCTGTGTTCACATTGGATGTAGCTATGCACTGTCACACAGGTGTATCTTCCCTGTTTTGTGACATGCCTGTATAGCATGCTATATATGCAGGTACATGTGCATTCCCTCATAGGAAATGTAGGCCAATGTTGAGCTAGTCTGCCTGTAGCCTGCGCAGTGCTTTGTTACATGCCTAGCAGCTTAGTTTACCTACTCAGTGAGATGTCATGTCCGGATACTTGCCAGATGTACAGCTGACGGGCCTCCCTTAACAGTTATGTATGCCAGACAGAGCAGTGGAATGCTGTACAGATGTATGTCAATATGTAGTGGGTAGTATGTGGCCATGGCACCTCTGTACAGTGGTTAGTATATGTCAGGACAGATAAGGGTGTGTGAATGCATAACCTATGGGGGCATATGTATACCAGTTGTTAAGTGTTATACCCATCTACATGGCTGTTAACATCCACATTGTCAGGCTTGGTCCACATGTTTTGCACTAAGGGGTTCTGTGTATACCTCTGGACTGTCCAGAGTGTCTCAGAATGTCCACATATATTGGCCAATATCTCTGCTGTAGTCCACAGTAACATTACGTGCTAGCAGCAGTACTGTACTATGATGCCCTTAGGATGTCTGTCAGTAGCCAATGGCGCACATGTGAAAAGCAGATGTGACCTCCCACACACACCATGTCTGTGAAGACAATCACTATTACAGTAGCAATTGTCTACTGATATACCTGCTAGACATACCTGACATACCCTTGCACTATGTAATTGGGACTATAGGGGCTGAGGTAGGCCTACACTCCGTGTTCAGGTCGTATGGTGGAAATATATGTATATATAATTATCCAGATATCTATATAGATATATACACATATACATATCGACATATATAGATGGGTATGTATATGTACATAGATATACTATACACACCCAGATATATACATATACAGAGCAAAATATGGCTACACATATACAGATAGTGATACATATGCACATATACATATATCATGCTTCCATTCCTGCCAGTAGTCCACTGCTGTTGTATCCCCCACACATACGGTGGGGCTGGGGCCATATATCTGTGGGCTTCACCTACACCATACGTGTGTGCCCATATGCACTCCAGATGCCAGTGTATGTAACAGTGGTATATGGGCTTGTATTATTGAGTCTAGGGGGGATGCACCATAAATAACCTAGGCTGTTACAATATGTGGGGGTATCAGGTGTGAGCTACCTTAAGGTATCTGGATGTACAGTACCATACCATACCATACCATACCATACCATACCATACCATACCATACCATAGAATTCACCTATATTGACATTACTTACATAAATTGGGTTAATGCAGGCCTAATGCCTCCTGCCATACAGACTGTTCTGTTTGTCAGTGTGCTTGTGATGGTGTCAGTTATGCCTTGTTATGTAACAGTTACATCCCATTTGGTCAACTGAAGTCTTTACCACCTAGTGATTGTGTACAGAGTGTAGATAGAGGCTGCTGAACTATACACCTGCATTACTTACTGTTGATTGTTTGGTATCCTGTGGCCCAGTCTGTCTTTATTATTGTACTATTTGAAGGGCTTGGCCTGGACAGCAACAGTTGTGAACCTTTCCAGACTACTGTATTAGTATAACTGTTTCACAGTTGCATTACTCTGTTTATATGGATGTCAGTATTTGAACAGCTATATGGCAAGGCATATAAATCTATAATAATAAACAAATAATGGTTTTCCATTTCTGCAGACCTGTGTGTGATGTTTTATCCTATGACCTCTCTGTGGGTATATGTTGCAGGCAATGACTGTCATTTGTATGGGTGCCTCATCCAGTGTCCTGTCATTAAAGTGTTAACTGCAGGCATAGTGGCTATTCCATATTTTGTGCACCTACTACATAAGTATCTTATTGTACATATCTCTGCATGTGTATGTGTAGTCACATGTGTGTGCTTGTGTGTGTGTGTGTGTGTGTGTGTGTGTGTGTGTGTGTGTGTGTGTGTGTGTGTGTATATATATATATATATATATATATATATATATATATATATATATATATATATATATATATATATATATATATATATATATATATATATATATATATATATATATGTATATATGTACCTGCCTATATGTGTCTGTGTATATCTATCCTGAGGATGTTGATAGCTTCCACTATTTACATTTCCTATGTGAGTCAGACTGTACTGCATGATATGTTACCAATACCAGCCTGACATCATACAGGTGGGATGTAGTACTGTTAACATCTTGTCCCCATGTCATGTCAGGTCATGGTGATGGGATCTGCAACACTTGGTAGTGTATTGCAGGGTGGACGTGTTTGGCTGTGGGGGCGTGGGTATACCTATTCCTGCAAGACGTATATTGTATGGGGCCTCTCAACCCCATTAACGGTGCATATGGGCATATATGTTTTAGTTAATCAAAGTGATTAAGGCACTTTAAAGAAGTTGTAAGCGGGTTTGCATGGAGGTAAGCACTGCTAACTTCCAGTTACAGTTTCTTATACTCAGCTTCTAAATTGCTTAATCTGTGTAGGCATTGCTTACCCCTATGCAAACAGGCTTAAACCCACTTACTGCTGCTTAAATGTGCTTACTCCCGCTTACACCTGTGCTAATTTCTTTAAAAGAAAAGAGGGTTGATAGGAAAGTGGTGAAAAAGGGGCACAAAGAGGGAAAGACAGTAGGGAAAATAGCTAGGGATGTGCAGAAAGGCTGTAGGGAAGGGCCATATCTGCCCATTTCATCTACAGCAACAGTTGTGCATATACACTGAATTTGGAGGTAGGTTTCGACACTCAAACCCCTGGGAGAGGGGTGAGGACAACAATAATAAGTTGTGATGCCAATTAGACCAGATTACATGTGTCCAGTGGACATGTGTGTGAAATGGGCAGCTATGTATGGGGCAAGATGTTTTTGTGGGAACAGATTGCCCTTTATTTTTTTTCAGGTGAGAGTGGGATGTTGGGGAGGGTAGTAGGTATATTTGGGGAGGTAGGTTGGGTAGGTTAACAGACAAGACAAACAAGACATATACAGGGGTGGTATATGACACATGTGGGGGTTAAACACCTTGAAGGGGAGGGGTTTTGGGATATCGGAAGCCCACAAGCCCCCTAGTAGTAACAGTGGGACTGAGGTCCCCACCCATGGGCAGTCACCACTGCACCTTCACAGCCCCGAAGGTGGCTGTGCAGGGCACTGAGTCACAGAGTCAGGCTCACTCTCTAATCATGACATGCGGACCTTGAGCTCTTATAGAAGATCACCAAACTGCTCGTTGATCTTTCTCTATGCACCACGACACCAACCTGGTGACAGGTGCCTGTCCGCGCTGACTCCCGGGCGGTGAGCCCCATCCCCTGAGGCAGTTCCACCTGAAGATGGTGCAGGATAAATGGACAGAGGTGGTCCTGGGTTGGGCCCCAGACATGCTGGTGCTTGGTGCCACGGCCAGCTGAGGTGGGACGGGTGGATCTGCTGGGACCGGCCTTCCCAAGCATGCTATAGTGTTTACATTTCATCATCATTTGTGGGTTAGTAATAGTCAACACATTTCAGGGTTAGGTATCACAGCATGCATAGATATTCCCATTAACCCAGACACTTGATACGGAACAGTTGCATAGCAAACAGAACACATGCATATATGGGACCACAGTGGTAATAAGAACAGCATGCAGGTACATTGATGGCACCATGCCACCAATGTTGGAATAATTCATTATAGCACATGCATGGGCACCATTAACATTTTATCAAACAACTGGACATTATCAGAACATAGGTGTCAATACATAACGGTTGGGGTGGGTATGTTGATTATTGTTGGAGATATGGTGGGGGGGAGATGTCAATTAGCAACTGGTATATTCCTGTAGTCCACATCACTTTCCTAGTCAGTGCTGTTATCTGTACCTTACAAGTCTTACTACACTACCCCTATAGTGTTAGTTTGGATAGTGATATGGCTGTCATCATCATTACACATGAACCGGTATTGCCTGCAGTATACACCTCTTACCTTGTATACCTATGGAGGGAATGTTTGTTAACACTAACTAAGTGTTTGTACACATACTCACATATTCCGAGTTGATGTTTTGCACTATGCTATCCAACTCTTCCTGCACAGACTCTGGCCATGTGTTGACCACATGCTGCTGTGCCTGGAGCTATCTAGAATATTGCCCTCTTCCACCTTTAGTGACCTGACACACACATATACATGCTTTCCTACAAAGTTATATTATGTAGCACAGTGTGGGTGACAGTGACCAGTGATACTTTATTATTCAGAGAAACTGCAACACTCACAATTCCCTACAATACCAGAGGGAACAGTACCAGTACAGGTTATAATGGTCTGTATTTCACAGCACAGTGTTCGTATCCAATGTACCTGTGGGAACAATGTTTGTTAGCACTACCTGACTGTTGCCACACAAAGTTCCAGATTACACATTAGTATCCTGCACATACATATCACTCTGTTACTGTGCACATTCTGGTCACAGCATGACATAATGGGAGTGTAAATAGGACATACTAGACATATTACTCTCCTAACAGTTTCAGGGTTTGCTACAGTGACAGGTGTGTTCTCATAGATGTTTTCCAATCACTTGTATTCCCTGTTTGCTGACTAAACATCTGGGAACATCCCACAGACTTAACAGGGGAACAGGGGGACAATCAGCAGATATGGGCACATATACAGGACATTCTGTCCTCATCTGTGCAGTTGTGGGCTATGAATCTGTATGCAGCTAATTCCACTCCCAGGATTCAGACCATGGCTGTGTCTGCTACACCTTAAACACTGCCCATCACAGTTGTGTCTGCTGTAAGGAATGATTCTGTATGCAGACTACTACCACATAGATATTGATGTATATCTCCTATCTGCTTTCTGTTTTATTAATCCCCTGTGCTTTTGCATTCTGACCTTGCACTACAACACCCTTATACAGATTTCCTAAACAGTTTTATGTTGTAGGACAGTGTGGGCAACAGTGATGTGTAATACCTAATTATTCAGAGCAACTGCATATCATTCTTGTAAACCTGGGCACAGTGTTAGTATCTGACAGACCTGTGGGATGATGTTTATTAGCACTACCTGAATGTTCCCACACAGTACCAGATTCCACATTACTATTATGCACATACATCTCACTCTGTTACTGTACACACTCTGACCACAGCTTGGCAAGTTGGGATGTAAATGGGACATACGTGGCTTCTTAGTCACATAAAGTATTGGGGAGTTGCTAGTGTGCCAGCTTTGTTCTCATAGCTGTGTGTCAGTCAGTTGTATTTCCTGTTTGCTGCCTATACATCTGGGATCATTCCACTGATTTCCCAGAGGGACAGGTTGATAGGCAACATATATGGGCCACTTTAATAGACATTCTGGACATATCTGTACAGTTGTAAGGAATGATTCTGTATGCAGACTACTACCACTGGCCGGATTCAAACCGTGGCTGTGTGTGCTAAACAAACAACAGATCACAGCCCAGTTGCATGTGTGATTCAGTTTTTTTTGTCTGCCTTTTCCCTGTTTGCTGTCTATGTGTCTCTCAGTTGTACTTAATGGCCTCTGGGGATTACACCTGTCATATACAGGCATTCCTACACATTCAATTTATGGTGCACAGTGTGGGTAACAGTACTTAATACTACAGTACTATTACATGATTGCATATCTACATTACCGTATGATACCAGGATATACACATGCAGTCCAGCAGTTAGACCTGTTTTGTCAGGCTATTAATTTTATTGACTTACAAACAATATGAGACTCTTGCTGTCATATTCTGTAGTGTATGCAGTACTTGCCTTGAACAATACAGGTTTTATACTAGCAATGAATTTACTACTACTTTTATTTTTATTTTCTATGACAGTAAATGCATGAGTATTACTGACCTGCCTCACATTGCAACCATGCCAGGCGGCTGATGTGGGCCTCCTGGTTCGCGGCCCGCTCCGTTGCAGCTGTGGGTGACATAAGAGGAATATTTAGCCATACCTATCCATGATATACCTGAGCTGGCAATTATTACACACATACTGAGGTGATACACACGTCTCGAACATCCTCTGACGCTCTAGCCTCTTGGAATCACTCCTCCAAGAGGTCCCCCTTATGCCGCTTCAGGTCAGCATAGTGGTGCCTGACCTGCTCACCAGTTCAGAGTATGCCAGTGGCACTGGTAAGGTCACAGGCAAGATGGTCCTAGGCCTCCGCCTTATATTGGGAGCCCTGGTAATGGCCCTGCAGCAGTCTCTGAGCATGATCTTTAACTAGGAGTCCTGCCATGACCTTGGACTCCTGGATGCACCAGTGCTACGCCCAAAAGTGCACACCTTCTCCCCTTACTGCCATAGTGCCTGCAAGGGGAAGCTACAACCAGTTATGAGATGTATTCTCACCTCTTGGGTTTAAGTAGGGCCGATTTCTTGCACTTTTCTGTAATTGGCCAGTTTTGAAAAGGCTAAGCTATGGGCAAATCTGCTTACCTAGGGTTGGCATTGTTTAAAGGGGTATACCACTGGGCACATTGAGTTAGCTGGCCTACACATTGCTTACACCTCTTAAGTTGGCCTGTGCAATGCTTGCCATTGCTTACATTAGACTTTGCATTATATTTCCTTTTGGGCATTGATTTCTTATTCATTGCATCTTATATATCTGCCAGGTATCCCCGATTAATGTGTATGTACATTATATGGGGTCCTTGTGTTTTATTGGGGAGTTCAACACTCTATTACAATTACACCTCTGGGCTTACTGCTGTACTCCAGTTCACATATTTATGTTATGTAGTGGGTTATGGAACATATAACTGTGTACTGATTCCATTCACAGGTTCAGTTTGGTTTTACTATGGTGAGGACTTGTTTACTGATACCTCATTCTTTTGTACTTCTTGATGTCTTGGTGGTTAACTACTGTGACTATGGTGTATGGGGTTCTGGGTTCAAGACCTGCATGGTTGTTTATTTTTGTTGATGGCCAGAACAAGGGCCATTGGATACGGAGTGATTAAGGCACTTTTGAGCAGTTGTAAGTAGGTTTGCGCGAGGGTAAGCACTTCTAACCTGCCATTACATCTGCTTACAGGGAATTAGCCTTAGAATTGCTTAGCCAGTGTAGGCATTGCTTACCACCATGCAAACAGGCTTACGCCTGCTAACTAGTGCTAAATATGCTTACTACTGCTTATTTGTGCTGAAACTTGCTTACTAGTGCCTTATTCATTATGATACTGACACCTCACATTTTACTGCAGTACTCCAGTTCATAAAAATATGTTATTTAATGGGTTATGCAACATAAATATTACTCATAACGTGCTTTGCCATGGAAAATGGAATCTGCTGCAGTGCGACTTGAACCGGGAATGCCTGCTCATAAGGCAAATGCCCTGCCCACTACACTATTGCTATACTGCTTCATTTGCATATATCTTCCTTGTTATCCTCTTCAGCCATTTAGGCTACATTAACCGTAGCTAAGCGATGGGCACACCCGCGCACCTACGGTTAGCTTTAATCGGATTTTAAAAAAAAGTGTTTCTTCATTTTATTCATATATACTTTTGCTGTACACAAGGGGGACTATTGGTGGGAATATGCGGTCACCTGTGAGTGGTCTCACTCATTGCATACCCTTTTCTGCTGTTCTGCATTGCGGGGGGCATGTATATTCTGAGAGCTCTGCTCTCAGACATGCCCCCTGCACTCTTGCATGCTCCATGTAAGATTAAGAGCTCAGGCAGCGTGCCTCATTCATATACATGGCACGCTGCTGTCCTGCTCCTAAATGGTCGCTTCTGTGCAGGACTTAGCTAGTCCTGCACAGAAGATTAGTAAATCCGTGGATTGTTTTTTATCTCTATCTTAATATAGTGGCTCTTGCATAATTTGTTTTATCTACAGTACTGTTTTGCTTTATTTCTTCTTGATTATGATATTAATTTGTAGATTATATTCATGTTTTATTGCTTGTTTCTTGACAGTTTTTTTAATAGTTTTACTTCTTTTGCCATCTAATTGTTTTATCTTTTTTGCACTTAAGTTTATCTAGTGCTTGGGTTCAGCCAGTCAGACTTGAACTTGAATAAACACAGTGTGACACAGATATTGTAAGCTGTTGTGCCACACAGTAAATTCATCTGTTTTACAATCCTGTGCTGCATAGTGTATGCACAGCTACTGTACCCTACTGCACCATATAGAGTGCTCAACTGCTGTAAACTGCTGTACCATACAGTGCGCTCAGCTACTGTACACTGTTGTACAACACAGTGACTTCAGTTACAATACAATGCTGTACGTACAGTACACTCAGCTACTGTACACTATTGAACCAGTTCAGTTAATATATGATGCTGCACCATACAGTACACCTAGATACTGTACACTGTTGTACCACACAGTGATTTATGTTAATATACAAAGCTGTGATATACCCCAGGGATTACCTCAGTGTCACTGCTCAATAGAGGCACAGCAAAATAATGGGTATAGTTCCCCATACTAAAGTGTTGGCGTAAGCCACAAAACTATGGGCTAGGCTTGTAAATGCCCTCGGGCAGATAGCCTAGTATGAACCTATGAACCTATGAACCTATGAACATAATGCACTCAGCTACTGTACACTGTTGTACCACACAGTGACTTCAGTTACTCTACAAGGCTGTGCCACACAGTGCACTCATCTACTGTACATTGTTGTACAACACAGTGAACTCAGCTTCTCTAGACTGCTGTGGCAGCATCACAGCACACTCAGCTACTGTACACCTTTATATCACACATTGATTTCAGTTACTATACAATGTTGTGGCACACAAAGCACTCAGCTACTGTACACTGTTGTACCCTACAGTGACTTCAGTTACTATACAATGCTGTGCCACACAGTGCAGTCAGCTACTGTACACTGTTTTGCCATACTGTGAACTCAGCTTCTACTGACAGCTGTGTCACACATTGCATTCAGCTACTTTACACTGCTGTACCACAGAGTGCCTTCAGATACTATACAATGCTGTGACACAGAGTACACTCAGCTACTGTATACTGATGTACCACACAGTAAATTCAGCATCTATGGACTGCTGTGCCACATAAATGCACTCAGCTACTTTACACTGTTGAATCACACAATGACTTCATTTACTATACAATGCTGTGGCACACAGTGCACTCAGCTACTGTACACTGTTGTAGCACACAGGGAATTCAGTTAGTATACAATGCTGTGGCACACTGTGTTCTCAGCTACTCTACACTGTTGTACCACACAGTGACTACAGTTACTATGCAATGCAGTGCTGCACAGTACAGTTAGCTACTCTACACTGCTAAACCAATGATTTCAGTTATTATACAATGGTGCGCCACAAAGTACACTCAGCTACCATACACTGTTGTACAGCTTCAGTTAACAGATGATGCTGTACCATACAGTAGACTCAGCTACTTTACAGTTGTACTGGACAGTGACTTAAGTTACTGTCTAATGCTGTGCTACACACTGTACACTTTTGTACCACACAATGACTTCAGATACTCTACAATGCTGTGGCACACAATACACTCAGCTACTGTACATTGTTATACCACTTCAGCTACTATATGATGTTGTACTATACAGTACACTTAACTACTGTGTGACTTCACTTACTATATAGTGCTGTTTCCCACAGTTCACTCAGTTGCTGCACACTATTGAATTCACAGTGACTTCACTTACTATACAGCTACTGTGCACTGTTGTACCACACAGCAACTTTATTTACTATACAATGCTGTGATACTCATTGCATTTAGCTACTGTACACTATTGTAACAGACAGTGACATTGGTTACTATGTAATGCTGTGGCACACAGTGCACTCAGCTACTGTATGCTGCTGCACAGCACAGTGAAATCAGCTTCTATAGATGGCTATGCCACACAGTGCATGCAGCTACTTTACAATATTGTATCACGTAGTGACTCTGGGTACTATATGATCATGTGACACACAGTACACTCAACTACTGAACACTGTTGTACCACACAGTGACTTCAGTTATTATACAATGCACTGGCCCTCAGTACACTCAGTTACTGTGCACTCCACTTCAGTTAATATAAGATGCTCTACCAAACAGACTACTCAGCTACTGTACATTGTTATACCACACATTGACTGTAGTTACTATACAATGCTGTGACACACAGTACACTCAGCTACTGTACACTATTGTGCCACACAGTATACTCAGCTTCTATAGACTGCTGTGCTACACAGTACTTGCAGCTATGTTATACTGTTGTACCACACAGAAACTTCAGTTACTATGCAATGCTCTGATACACAGTACATTCAGCTACTGTACACTGTTGTACAACACAGTGACTTCCATTACTATATAATGCTGTGGCACACAGTACATTCAGCTACTGTACACTGCAGTAGCACACAGGGACTTCAGTCACTATACAATAGCATTACATGCAATGCACTCAGATACAGTGCATTGTTGTGCCACACAGTGACTTCAGTTACAATGCAATACTGTATCACACAGTACACTCAGCAACTGTGCACTGGTATAGCTCACAGTAACTTAATTTACTATACAATGCTGTGGCACACAATACACTCAGCTACAGTACACTGCTATACCAAACAGTGACTTAAGTGAATACTCACTGCTGTGCCACACAGTGCATTCATATACTGTAGCATGTTGTACCACAAAGTGACTTATTTAACTATACAGTCCTGTGGCAAACAGTACATTCAGCTACTGTACACAATTGTACCACACAGTGACTTCAGTTATTGCCCAGTGCTGTGGCACACGATGCATACAGCATCTGTACACTGTTGTGCCAGTCACCAGAGCTACTATAGAAAACTGTGCCACGCAGTGCACTCAGCTACTTTATACTCTTGTACCAGACAGTGATGTCAGTTACTACACAATGCTGTGACACATAGTACACTCAGCTACTGTACACGGTTGCACCACAACTTGACTTCAGATACAATACAATGTTGTGGCACACATGGCAGTCAGTACTGTACTCTGTTGTAGAACACAGGGACTTCAGTTACTATACAGTGCCTGGGCACACAATGCACTCAGATACCATACACTGTTGTACCACACAGTGACTTTAGTTACAATAAAATAATGTACAATGCAGTGTGCTCAACTACAGTGCACTGTTATACCACACAGTGAATTCAGTTACTATGCAATGTGGTGCCACACAGTACACTTAGCTACTGTAAACTGAAATACCACACAGTGACTTCAGTTACTATACATTGTTGTACCATACAGTACACTCAGCTACCATACACAGTTGCACCATTTCAGTTAATATATAATGCTGTACCATACAGTACACTCAGCTACTTTACATTTGTTCCACACACTGAGCTAAGCTGTTATATAATGTGGTACCACACATTGTACACTTTTGTATCACATAATTATTTCAGTTACAGTACAATGCTGTGGTACAGTACACTCATCTACTGTACATTGTTATACCATTTCAAATAATATGCACTGCTGTACCATACAATACACTTCACTACTGGACACTGTTGTACCATACAGTGACTTCACTCACTATACAGTGTTGTGGCATGCAGTTCACTCAGTTACTGTACATTGTTGTAGCACACAGTGACTTCATTAAATATACAGCTACTGTACACTGTTGTACCACACAGTGACGTCAATTGCTATACAAGGCTGTAGGACAGTGTATAGTCACTTTCGAAGTCACCATCTCCCCCAACCCCCTCTAGCTAGGATCAGACATAAAAACATCTCCAAAGCTGATTACAGCCTCCCACCAATATCCAAAACTACACCAAAGCACTATATGAACATTGATATAGATGCATGGAATCAGGAATACCCAAAAAGACTAAAGCATCCTCCACAAGGAAGAGTAAATCTGTCTGGTGGACATCTGCAATAAATAAACTCTAAAACAAAAGGAAAAAATTGCTTTCCAATACCAAGAAGGAGCAGGTGCCCAATTGGAAGCAATATCTCCTTAGCCTGAACAAGCAAATTAGAGCACTAGTGAAATCCTCCAAAGCAAACTTCGAGTCCAAATTGGCCACCTCACCTAGAGACAATCATAAGGCCTTCTTCACATATCTCTGCAGCCACAAAGGAAGCACCCAGATCTGTTTAGAACTCATGGTCAAGGATACCACATATACAAATGCTGTAGATATAGCAAATTTGTTTGCTGACAGATTCAGCAAAGATTTTACCCTTCTATCCCCTTCATTAGTAAAGCAAGACATCCCCAGTACCTGCCCCCTTCCTTTTATATCTAGGAAACAGGTCATCACTGCTCTCTCAAAGGCAAAAAATATAGCCTCCATCGGACCAATACCATTCCAGGCTGTATCCTACATGAACTCTGGCAGGAACTTGTGGCAATATTAGGCACCCTATTTAACTAATGCCTGAGTACTGGCTTCATCCCAGCTTAGTGGAGGAGAGCCACTGTCATCCCTTTACACAAAGGTGGACCGTCTACCGATCTGGGAATTTATAAACCCATCAGCCTATCTAGCCTGATCTGCAAGGCCATGGAATGGATTATCATAGACCTCATTAACAAGGACATTGGCAACCTCCAAACACTTGATCTCACAAAGTTTGGCTTCATCAAGGGGTGGTCATGTCTGCTAAATTTGGTCGACTTCTTTGAGACAGTCAACAAAGCTATGGATGAGAGGAAGATTGTGCACACCACCTACCTTGACTTCGCCAATACCTTTGACACTATTCCCCACTTGGGCATAATAGATAAACTTTCTCAACTAGGAATCAATCCATATGTTGCCAGATGGGTAGCAAACTGGCTCACTGACAGAGCTCACATATTCAAAATAGTGGAAACCACCTCAAGTAGTAGACCCATAACAAGTGACGTGCCCCAGGGGTCAGTGTTGGGGCCACTGTTATTTCGGATATACTTTGCTAAGGTGCAGATCAAAACCAGTGGGTAATGGCTGGCCAGATTTGCAGATGAATGCAAGCTGGGTGCTGTCGTCAGTTCCCCTAGTGATGTCGACATCCTCCAAGGGGGTCTCACACAGACAAATGACTGGTGTCAGAAACATGGTCTCAAGCTGAATACCAAAAAATGCATCATAATCCACTTTGGGGAGAATCACGTCCTGAAAAATTATCACATTAATAACAATGTCCTAAGCACGCAATTAGTTGTGAAGGATTTTGGCACCCAGGTTGATAGCAACCTGACTTTTGACTACCCTATTGTTTCCATTGTACTGAAAACCTTCTACATGGCCCACCTCATATGTAAGGGTATCTCTTCCAGGAACAAGTAGGTCATAAAATCCCTGTATTCTTCCCTTATAACACCCATTATTTAGTATAATGCCCCTTTCGGCATGTACCTCACAAAGCACATGCAGCAGCTGCAGAGACCACAGAAGTTCTTCACCAGGAGAATCCAGAGCCTCGAACATCTACCATATGCAGAGACACCTAAAGCCCTATCCCTCTACTCATTCATACAGACTTCTCAGCAGGGACCCCTGTCTGGCACACAAGGTGATCATGGATCCCACCTTGATGGGACTTCTGCATATCCGCAAGCCAAGCTCAACTCAATTTACCCACACCTCAGCCTCAACTTGGTCTGCCAGATCAACAAGACTTGTTGGAGGGACAGATTTGTATTCTAGAGACTTCCCATCTATTTTAAATAATGTGAATAGCGTTGCTAGCATGCGCGTCGCCTCTCTGTGTCGGATATAATTAGGTAGGGGGTTTGAATCAGCAAGTGTGTGTGGAAGGGGAGTGTGTGTGTGTGAAAGAAACGCCCCGTCCCTTTAAGCATGTGCCTGCTGCTCTGCTCTGCTAATGACTCAGTTAGGTAGGTCTAGGTAGGGTTAGGTGTTTAGTAGGGGTTTGCGTGTGTGTCTGTGTGGTGTGTGTGTGTGTGTGTGGGTGGTTGGGTGGGCTGTTGGGAGGGTGGTTTGTGGTTACAGGGTTAAGGTGTTTGCACAAGTTGACACAAGGACATGATGAATAGATTCCCTATCCACATCAAGCAGAGTACCTCTTTACTCCTTTTTAATTGCAACCTGGATAACTTAATGATTAACAGAAAATATATCCCTGGGATTCCAGCCGTGTCCTTGCTGGACAGGGGCATCTGGTCCTGATTTGTCTAAGCATGACCTAAACTCTTTGCTAGGCTTATAACGGCCTCAAGGCCAATAGCCTAGTAACCTCCTATAATCCTATGAACTCAGCTACTGTACACTGTTGTTGTAGCCATTAACTTCAGTTACTATACAAGGCTGAGGCATCCAGTCCACTCAGCTACTTTACACTGTTGCACCACACTTTTACTCCAGTTACTATACAGTGTTGTGACACACAGTACAGTCAGTTACTGTAAACTGTTGCACCATTTCAGTTAATTTAAGATGCTCTACCATACAGTATAATGAGCTACCTGTTATAATACACATTGACTTTAGTTACTATGCAGTGCTGTGGCAAACAGTACACTCAGCTACTTTATACTCTTGTACCACACAGTGATGTCAGTTACTATATAATGAGATGGTACACAGTGCAGTCAGCATTGTACTCTGTTGTAGCTCACAGGGACTTCAGTTACTATACAGTGCCTGGGCACACAATGCACTCGGATACCATACACTGTTGTACCGCACAGTGACTTCAGTTACAAAAAAATACTGTACAATACAGTGCGATCAATTTGGATACACTGTTATACGGGTCTACATTATGTGCTCAAAGTCCAAGAATATCGAATACGATATTCTCGACATGAGTACACCGAAAGCGCAAAACATCGAAAATGTAAACGGAAATCTCTGTAGGTGGAGATTTCCGTTTACTTCAATGTAGTGCAATCTCGGAGTTGGTATATTTAAGTAGCAAGGGGTATGGGGGGTGCAGGGAGGCTTGCCCCCCCTGCCTACACTAGTTTAAAAAACTTTTTTGTGTATTTTTTTGAGGGGTTTTGATCATTTAATAGTTCAATGCATATGGTTCTATCCATATGCATTTGAGCTATTAAGCTTTCGAGGTCCTAAAGTAGACCCACTTCAGTTACTATAAATTGCTGTACCACACAGTACAGTCAACTACTATACACTGTTGCACCATTTCAGTTAATATATAATGCTGTACCATACAGTACACTCAGCTACTTTGCAATTGTTCCACACACCAACCTATGTTGTTGTATAATGCGGTACCACATAATTATTTCAGTTACTGTACAATGCTGTGACACAGTATGCTCATCTACTGTGCATTGCTGTACCATTTCAGATAATATTCACTGCTGTACCACACAGTACACTTCACTACTGAACACTGTTGTATCATACAGTGACTTCACTCAGTATACAGTGTTGTGACATGCAGTACACTCAGTTACTGTACACTGTTGTACCAAACAGTAGCTTCATTAACTACACAGCTACTGTACACTGTTGAACCACACAGTGACTTAAATTGCTATACAAGGCTGTAGGACAGCATGTGGTCACTTTAAAAGTCACCAACTCCTCCAACTCCCCCCCCCCCTTGCTAGGAACAGACATAAAACTTCTCCAAAGCTGACTACAGACCCCTGAGAATGGTATAAACAGCTTCACATCAACCTCCTCCTCTGTGGGAACTGGCACCACTATCCAAAAAAACACCAAAGCACTATATGAGCATGTATATAGATGAAATCAGGAATTCCAGACATGGATAAATCATCCTCTGCAAGGAAGTGTAAATCTGTCTGTTGGACATTTGCAATAAATAAACTCTATAACAAAGGGGAAACATTGCTGTCCAAGACCAAGAAGGAGCAGGTGCCCAACTGGAAGCAATGCCTCCTTAGCTTGAACAAGCAAATTAGTGCAGTAGTGAAATCTTCCAAAGCAAACTTCGAGTCCAAATCGGCCACCTCACCCAGGGGCAATTATAAGGCTTTCTTCACTTAAGTCTGAAACCTCAAACGAAGCACCCAGATCTGTTCAGAACTCGTGGTCAAGGACACCACATATACAAATGCTGTAGATATAGCAAACTTGCTGGCTGACAGATTCAGTGAAAAGTTTACCCCTCAGTATATCAGGACACCCTCAGTACCTGCCTCCTTCTCCTTATATCTAGAGAGCAGGTCATCACTGCTCTCTCAAAGGCAAAACATACAGCCTCCACGGGACACAATAACATCCCAGGCTACATCCTACATGAATTCAGGTAGGAACTTGCAGCACCATTAGGTACCCTATTCAACCAAAGCCCGACTACTGGCCTTGTTCCAGCTGAGTGGAGGACAGCCACTGTCATCCCATTACGCAAAGGTGGAGTGTCCACCGATCTGGGAATTTATAGACCCATCAGCCTAACTAGCTTGATTTGCAAGGCCATGGAATGGATTATCATAGACCTCATTAACAAGGACATTGGCAATCTCCAAACACTTGATCCCACACAGTTTGGCTTCATCAAGGGGGTGTCATGTCTGATGAATTTAGTTGACTTCTTTGAGATAGTCACCAAAGCCATGGGCGAGGGGGAAGATGGTGCACACCACCTACCATGATCTGGCCAATACCTTTGACACTATTTCCCACTCAGGCATAATAGATGAACTCTCTCAACTAGGCATCAATCCATATGTTACCGGATGGGTAGCAAACTTGCTCACTGACAGACCCCACCTATTCAAAATAGTGTAAGCCACCTCAAGCAGTAGACGCGTAACAAGCGACGTACCCCAGGGGTCAGTCTCGGGGCCTCTGTTATTTGGGATATTCTATTCTGATGTGCAGGCCAAAACCAGTGGGCTATGGCTGACCAAGTTTGCAGATGACTGCAAGCTGGGTGCTGTCATCAGTTCCCCTAGTGATGTGGACATCTTCTGAGAGGGTCTCACTCAGACAAATGGCTGGTGCCAGAAACATGGCCTCAAGCTGATTACCAAAAAATGCATCATTATCCACTTTGGGAAGAGTGACATCCCAACAAGTCATCACATTAATAACAATGGCCTAAGCACACAGTCAGTCATGAGGGATGTGGGCACCCAGGTTGATAGCAACCTGACTTTTGACCATCCTGTTGCTTCCTTTGTATGGAAAGCCTTCTCCATGGCCCACTTCATAAGTAAGGGTATCTCCTCCAGGGACAAGGAGGTCATAACATCCATGTATTCTTCCCTTATAAGGCTCATTATTGAGTATAATACCTCTTTCAGCATGTGCCTCACAAAGCACATGCAGCAAGCAGCTGGAGAAACCACAGAGGTTCCTCACCAGGAGAATCCAGAGCCTCAAACATCTACCATACAGAGATAGGCTAAAAGCCCTATTCCTCAACTCAGTTTCATACAGACTTCTCAGGGGTGACCTCTGTCTGGCATACAAGGCGATCACGGACCCCACCTAGATGGAACTGCTGCATATCTGTAAGCCAAGGTGCATTCGAGTAACCCACATGCTCAACCTCAACCTAGTCTGTTACATCAACAAGACTTGTTGGCAGGATAGATTTGTGTCCCAGGTACTCCGCATCTATGGAATAGACTCCCTCTCCACATCAAGCAGAGTATCTCTTTAGCCCTTTTTAAGTGCAACGTGGATAACTTAATGGGAAACAGAAAATATACCCCTGGGATTCTACCCATGTCCCTGCTGGACAGGGGCATGAGGTGCTGGTTTGTCTAAGCATGGGCTAAACTCTCGGCTAGGCTTCTAAGAGCCTCAAGGCCAATAGCCTAGTAACCTCCCATGATCCTATGGTCCTATGAACTCAGCTACTGTACACTGTTGTTGCACCCAGTGACTTCAGTGAAGGCTGAGCCATGCACAGCACTCAGTTACTTTACAATGTTGCACCACAGTTACTCTGTTTACTACACAGTGTTGAAGCACACAGTACACTCAGTTACTGTACACTGTTGCACCATTTCAGTTAATATAAGATGCTCTACCATACAGTATACTTAGCTACCTGTTCTAACACACTTTGACTTTAGTTACTATACAATGCTGTGGCACACAGTGCACTCTGCAACTGTACACTGTTGTACCACACAGTGACTTAAATTACTGCCCAATGCTGTGCCACACATTGTATTTATATATTATACCACATTGTACCACACAGTGACTTAAGTTACTATACAGTGCTGTGGCAAACAGTACACTCAGCTACTTTATACTCTTGTACCACACAGTGATGTCAGTTACTATGCAATGTTGTGACACACAGTACACTCAGCTACTGTACACTGTTGTACCACAATGTGACTTCAGTTACTATACAATGCAGTGGTACACAGTACAGTCAGCTCTGTACTCTGTTGTAGCACACCGGACTTCATTTACTATACAATGTCAGGGCACACAATGATTCAGATAGTATACACTGTTGTACCACACAGTGATTTCAGCTTACAATAAAATACTGTAAAGTACAGTACACTCAGCTATGGTACACTGTTATACTATGCAGTGAATTCATTTACTATGCAATTTGGTGCCACACAGTACACTTAGCTACTGCACACTGTAATACCACACTGACTTCTGTTACTTTACCTTGCTGTACCATAGGTACACTCAACTACCATACTCTGTTGCACCATTTCAGTTAGTATATGATGCTAACCATACAACACACTCAGCTCCTATACAGTTGTTCCACACACTGACCTAAATTGCTGTATAATGCTGTACCACACAGTGTACAATTTTGTACCACATAATTATTTCATTTCCTGTTCAATGCTGTGACACAGTACACTCATCTATTGTACATTTTTGTACTACTTCAGATAAGATACAATGCTGTACCATGCAGTATGCTCCACTACTGGACACTGTTGTACCACACAGTGGCTTCATTAACTATTCAGCTACTGTACACTGTTGTACCACACAGTAAAATCAATTGCTATACAAGGTTGTAGGACAGAGTGAACTCAGCTACTGTACACTGTTGTAGCACCCAGTGACTTCCATTACTATGCAAGCTGTGGCACACAGTGCACTCAGCTACTTTTCACTTTTCTACCACGCATTTACTTTGGTTACTACAGAGTGTTGTGACACACAGTGCACTGTTATTGTACACTATTGTACCAGTTCAGTTAATACAAGATGCTCTACTATACAGTATACTCAGCTATTGTACACTGTTATATCACACATTGAATTTAGTTACTATACATTGCTTTGGCACACAGTGCACTCAACAACTCTACACTGTTGTACCACACAGTGACTTCAGTCACTATGCAATGCTGCGACTCACAGTATACTCAGCTACTTTACACTGTTGTACCACAAAGAAGATTCAGTTCCTGTACAATGCTGTGACACACAGTACGTTTAACTACTGAACACTGTTGTACCACACAGTGACTTCCATTGTTATACAATGATGTGGCACATAGTACACTCAGAGACGTCAGTTACTATATAATAGTGTGGCATATAATTCAATCAGATATTGTGCACTGTTGTGCCACACAGTGAGCTCAGTTACAATACTGTATCAGACAGTACACTTAGCTACTGTACACTGTTACACCTCACACTGACTTCAATTACTATACAATGCTGTGCCATACAGCATACTCAGCTACTGTACACTGTTGTACCACTTCAGTTAATATATAATGCAGTACCATACAATACACTCAGGTACCATGCACTGTTGTAGTTAATACACAATGCTGTACCATACAGTAGACTCAACTACTTTACAACTGTACCACACACTGACTTAAGTTATTGTATAATGTTATACCATACAGTATATGCTTTTGTGCAACACAATCATTTTGATTACTATACAATTCTGTGGTACATAGTACACTCACATAGTGCACATTGTTGCATCACTTATTATAGTATACAATACTGCACCATAGAGTACACTCTACTGCTGTACCCTCATAGCACACATATTGACATCTCTTACTATACAAGGCTGTGGCACATAGTGCAGACAGCTACTGTACACTGTTGTCCCACACAGTCACTTAATTTACTATACAATGCTGTGCCACACAGTACACTGAGTTACTGCACACTGTTGTACCACACAGTGAGTAAAGGTACTACCCACTGCTGTGCCATACAGTGCATTCATATACTGTACCATGTTGTACCACACAGTGACTTAAGATACTATACAGTGCTGTGGCAAACAGTTCACTCCACTACTGGACACTGTTGTACCATACAGTGACTTCACTCACTATACACTGCTGTGGCATGCAGTGCACTCAGTTACTGTACACTGTTGAACCAGACAGTGGCGTCATTAACTATACAGCTACTGTACACTGTTCTCCACACAGTGACCACACTCAGCTAATTTATACTCTTGTGCCACTCAGTGATGTCAGTTACTCTACAATTCTGTGATACACAGTACACTCAGCTATTGTACACTGTTGTACCACAACATGACTTCAGTTACTATACAATGCTGTGGCACACAGTGCAGTCAGCATTGTACTCTGTTGTAGCACACAGGGACTTCAGTTACTATACAGTGTTGGGACACACAATGATTTAGATACCATAAACTGTTGTACCACACAGTGACTTCAAGTTACAGTAAACTACTGTAGAATACAGTACGCTCAGCTACAGTACACGGTTATACTATGCAGTGAATTCAGTTACTATGCAATGCTGTGCCACACAGTACACTTAGCTACTACACACTGTAATACCACACAGTGACTTCCATTACTATACACTGCTGTACCATACAGTACACTCAGCTACCATACACTGTTGCACCATTTCAGTTAATATATGATGTTGTACCATAAAGTACACTCGGCTAATTTACAGTTGTTCCACACACTGGCCTATGTTGCTGTATAATGCTGTACCACACAGTGTATACTTTTGTACCACATAATTATTTCAGTTAATGTACAATGCTGTGGCACAGTACACTCATCTGCTGTACATTGTTGTACTACTTCAGATAATATGCAATACTATATCATATAGTACTTTCCACTACTGGAGACTGTTGTACCACACAGTGGCTTCATTAACTATTCAGCTACTGTACATTGTTGTAGCACCCAGTGACCTCAGTTACCATCCATTTCTCTATGATATAGTACACTCAACTACCATACACTGTTGCACCATTTCAGTTAATATATTATGCTGTACCATACAGTACACTCAGATGTGTGAAATGTGCAATGAACTCAAATGAGTGTTAATTATTTAATTATTGGGTGATTAAGTTGTGACTTGCTTAAATACTAGTAGGGTAAATGAATTTGTTATTCAGTTTAAGGAAGTATTTTACAAGATGAAAGCGCTTACTGAATAAGCAATTGTGTTTTCTAGTGAATAAAGGCTGTTCAGTGAAGGTACTTTGAGTGGATTTTTGTTTACACACTATTTGCTGTTCTCCTTTTTTGTTACACTCAGCTACTTTACAGTTGTTTCACACACTAACTTAAGTTGCTGTAGAATGCTGTACCACATAGTGTACACTTTTGTACCACATAATAATTTCAGTTACTGTACAATGCTTGGCACAATACACTCTTCTACTGTAAATTGTTGGACTATTTCAGATAATATACAATGCTGTATCATACAGTATGCTCCACTACTGGACACTGCTGTACCACACAGTGGCTTCATTAATTATTCAGCTACTGTACACTGTTGTACTACACAGTGACTTCAATTACTATACAAGGCTGAAGGACAGAGTGAACTCTGCTACTGTACACTGTTGTAGTACCCACTGACTTCTGTTACTATGCAAGACTGTGTCACACAGTGCACTCAGCTGCTTTACACTGTAGTACCACACAGTTACTTTGGTTACTACACTGTGGTGTGGCACACAGTGCACTCAGTTATTGTACACTGTTGTACCAATTCAGTTAATATAAGATGCTCTACCATACAGTATACTCAGCTGCACAACCCTGTTATAACCCACATTGATTTTAGTTACTATACAATGCTGAGGCACACAGTGCACTCAACAACTGTACACTGTTGTACCACACAGTGACTTCAGTCTCTATACAATGCTGTGATACACAGTACATTAAGCTATTGTACACTGTTGTGCCACACAGTGGCTTCCATAACTATTCAGCTACTGTACATTGATATACCTCACACTGACTTCAGTTACTATACAATGCTGTGCCATACAGTATACTCAGCTATTATATACACTGTTGTACCACCTCAGTTAATATATAATGATGTACCATGCAGTAAACTCAGGTACCATACACTGTCATACCACTTCAGTTAATACACAATGCTGTACCATACAGTAGACTCAGCTACCTTACAGCTGTACTGCACACTGACTTAAGTTATTGTCTAGTGCTAAGCCACACAGTATACGCTTTTGTGCCACACAATAATTTCAGTTACTATACAATTTTGTGGTACACCATACATTCAGATACTGTACATTGTTGCAGCACTTCAGTTAGTATACAATACTGTACCATACAGTATACTCCACTGCTGTACACTGTTGTGGCACACAGTGACATCAGCTACTATACAAGGCTGTGGCACATAGTGCAGGCAGCTACTGTCACTGATGTCCCACACAATGACATAATTTAGTATAGAA
The DNA here is from genome assembly GCF_019279795.1 of Protopterus annectens. NCBI lineage: Eukaryota > Metazoa > Chordata > Ceratodontiformes > Protopteridae > Protopterus > Protopterus annectens. Next base: position 1,239,802,922 of record NC_056743.1, read on the forward strand.
TGCTGTGTCACACAGTAAACTCAGCTACTGCACACTGTTGTACCACACAGTGACTTTAGTTACTACCCAATGCTGTGCCACACAGTGAATTCATATACTGTAACATGTTATACTACATAGTGCCTTCAGTTATTATACCGTGCTGTGGAACACAGTACACTCAGCTACTGTACACTGTTGCACCACACAGTGACTTAAGTTACTGTCCAGTGCTGTGCCACACAGTGCATTCATATACTGTGCCATGTTGTACCACACAGTGACTTAAGTTACAGTGCTGTGGAAAACAGAACACTCAGCTACCATACTCTGTTTTACCATTTCAGTTAATATATGCTGCTATACGATACTGTACACTGTTGTACTAAACTGTGACTTCAGTAATTACCCAATGCTGTGCCACACAGTGCATGCAGCTTCTGTACACTGTTGTGCCAAACAGTGAACTCAACTGCTATAGACTACTGTGCCACACAGTGCACTCAGTTACTTTATACTCTTGTACCAGACAGTGATGTCAGTTACTATACAATGCTGTGGCACACAGTGCAGTCAGCATTGTACTCTTTTGGAAACACAGGGACTTCAGTTACTATACAGCGCTTGGGCACATCATGCACTCAGATACCATACACTGTTGTACCACACAGTGACTTCAGTTCAATAAAATACTATACAATACAGTGCATTCAACTATGGTACACTCTTTTACCACACATTGAATTAAGTTACTATGCAATGTGGTGCCACACAGTACACTTAGCTACTGTCCACTAATATACCACACAGTGAATTCAGTTATTATACATTGCTGTACCGTACAGTACATTCAGCTATCATACACCATTGCAGCATTTCAGTTACTATATGATGCTGTATCATACAGCACACTCAGCTACTTTACTGTTGTTCCACACAGTTTACTCAGCTTCTATAGACTGCTATGCCACACAGTGCACTCAGTCTTGTACCACAAAGAGTCTTTAGTTCTTGTACAATGTTGTGACACACAGTACATTTAGCTACTGAACACTGTTGTACCACACAATGACTTCCATTACTATACAATGCTGTGGCACTCAGTACACCCAGCTACTATATACTGTTGTTGCACACAGGGGTTTCCATTATTATACAATATCATGGCATACAATTCACTCAGATTCTGTGCACTGTTGTGCCACACAGTGACTTCAGTAACAATACTGTATCACACAGTACACTTAGCTACTGTACACTTTTATAACTCACATTGACTTCAGTTACTATACAATGCTGTGCCATACAGTGTACTCAGCTACTATACACTGTTGTACCACGTCAGTAAATATATAATGCTGTACCATACAATACACTCAGGTACCATACACTGTCTTATCACTTCCGTTAATGCACAATGCTGTACTATACAGTAGACTCAGATACTTTACAGCCATACTGCACAGAGACTTAAGTTATTGTATAATGCTATGCCACACAGTGTACACTTTTGTGCCTCACAATAATTTCAGTTACTATACAATTCTGTGGCACACAGTACACTCAGATATTGTACATAGTTGTACCACTTTAGAGAATATACAGTGCTGTACCATACAGTACACTCCACTACTGGACACTGTTTTACCATACAGTGACTTCACTTACTATATAGTGTTGTGGCACACAGTGCACTCATTTACTGTGCAGTGTTGTAACACAAAGTGGCTTCATTAAATATACAGCTACTGTGTACTTTTGTCGATGACAGTGACTTTACTATAGAATGCTGTGGTACTTAGTGCATTCAGCTACTGTTCACTGTTATACCACAAAGTGACTTTAGTTACTATACAGTGCTGTAGCACAGAGATAATTCAGCTATACTGAACATTGTTGTACCACACAGTGACTTCAGTTACTATGCAAGGCTGTGGCACACAGTTCACTCAGCTGCTTTACATTGTTGTACCTCACAGATACTTCAGTTACTACACAATGTTGTGGCACACAGTGCAGCCAGGTCTGTACACTTTTGTAGCACAGAGGGACTTCAGTTACTATAGAATGCCATGGGACAGAATGTAGCAAGATCCTGTACATTTTGTACCACAGAATGAGTTCAGTGAGTTCAGATATCGTACACTGATGTACAACACAGTGACTTCAGTTAATATACAGTGCTCTGGCACACAGTGGACTCAGCTACTTTACACTGTTGTACCAAAAAAGTGAACTCAGCTTCTACAGACTGCTGTGCCACACAGTGCACTCAGCTACCTTACACTGTTGTACTACATAGTGACTTCTGTCACTATACAATGCTGTGACACAGAGTACACTAAGCTACTGTACACTTTTGTATCACACAGTGACTTCAGCTACTATAGAATGCTGTGGTACACAGTGCACTCAGCTACTGTACACTGTTACATGACCGGATTATTTCTGTTATTATAAAATGCTGTGGCACACAGTGCACTCAGCTACTGTACACTGCTGTACCACACAGTGACTTCTGTTACTATGCAATGCTGTGCCACATGTTCACTTCATTTAGTATAAAATGCAGTGGCACACTACACTCAACTACTGTACATATCTGTACCAAACAGTGACATCTGTTATTATGCAGTTCTGTGCCACACATTCACTTAATTTGCTATAAAATGTGGTGGAACACTACACTCAGCTACTGTACACTGTTGTACCACACACTGAGTTAAGTTAGTATGCAATGCTGTGGCACACAGTGCAGTCACCTACTGTTCACTGTTGTAGCACACAGTGACTTCATTACTGTACAATACAGTGGGACACAATGTACACAGATACTGTACACTGTCTTACCACACAGTGACTTTAGTTACAATAAAATACTGTGCCATACAGTATACTCAGCTACTGTACGCTCCTATACCATATTGACTTCAGTTACTATGCAGTGCTGTGACACACAGTGCACTTAGTTACTGAATACTGCTATACCACACAGTAACTTCAGTAACTATACAATACTATATCATACAGTACACTCAACTACTGTACACTGTTGTACCACTTCCAGTTAATATATAATGTTGTACCATACAGAACACTCATCTATCATACACTGTTGTACCGATTCAGTTAATATACAATGCTGTACCTTACAGTAGACTCAGCTACTTTACAGTTGTAGTGCACAGTGACTTAAGTTACTGTATAATGATGTGCCACATAGTGTGTACTTTTGTGCAACATAATGATTTCAGTTATTATATAATGTTGTGGCACACAGTATACTCAGCTACTGTACATTGTTGTATCACTTCAGTTAATATACAGTACTGTACTGAAAAATACACTACACTACTGCACACTGTTGTATTACACAGTGACTTCAGTTAGTATATAATGCTTTGGTACGCAGTGCAGGCAACTACTGTACACTGTTGTACCACATAGTGACTTCATTTACTCTGCAATGCAGTGGTGCATGGTGCACTCATCTACTGTACACTGTTGTACAACACAGTGACTTCAGTTACTTTATAATGCTGTGGCACTCAGTCTATTCAGATACCGTAAACTGTTGTACCACACTTTGACTTCAGTTACTATACAATACTTTGGTACACAGTACTCTCCTCCACTGTACACAGTTATGTCACACAGTGACTTCAGTTGCTATACAATTATGCACCACATAATTCACTCAGCTACTGTTAACTGTTGTACCACTCAGTGTCTTCAGTTACTATACAGTGCTGTGGTACACAGGGCATTCAGGTACTGTACACTGTTGTACCTTGCAGTGAGCTCAGTTTCTGTAGACTGCTGTGCCACACAGTGCACATGGTTACTGAATGCTACTGATGGACACAGCTGCACACCTATTGTGCACTGATTCATACAAAGAGTGTGTAGTTACTGTAAATTAGTGCACTGCATAGTACATTCAGCTGTTATATGCTACTGTTCAAGAGTGTACAAGACTACAATATACTGTTCCACCATATAGAGCACACAACTACTATAATGAGTTCCACCACATAGTGCAAACAGCTGCAGTACACTGGTGCAGCCCAAAATGTACACAGCTGTTGTGTGCTTTTCTGCCACACAATGCATGTGCATTTACTGTACACAACTGCATTAACAGTTATTTCATGTACATCGTTAGTCCCATGTAGTCAGCTGGGACAGAATTAAAATCACTGGCATGTGGTGTGATTAATACCCCCCTAAGTGTTATTTACAAACTAAATAGCAACTGTTTCTTGACTGGCATCATAATTTTTACCCTCTTCAATGTTGCTTTCATTAGGTGAATATGTTATGATTACCTTCCTATAAATGAATGACCTCTCAGACTTTAAAATGACAAACAAAACAGAAAAAAATGACAAATGTGTTTACTTTGCCCGTGATACATAGTAAAATGCTCTGTTACAGCTTGACAAAGAAATTCCCCAAATGCTTTAATACTCTTTTTCCCAACATTCTATTAACTGAATTTCTGAGTTATGCAAAAACGTACATTTGGAGCTTATATGCTCTTTAAAATGAAATTTCCTTTCACAGATCACCTGTCTTTCCTGTTTCCTGATTTCATCCATTTTATATACGTCACATCACATATAGATCAGACTAGTATAAATTATCTTGACACTTTGATTACAGTGACATGGTTTTAAATCCACGATTTACAGGAAACCCATTTTCAGTATCACCTATCTACAGAAGAAAAGCTTAGTAAAAGGGCAATATATTATGGTGGCCAAGATGACTTCTAATAAAGATGATTTACTTAAAGAAATGGATGTTTCTAAAATGTTCATTTCTAGAAGTTACCCAGAGGAATTTATTTATTTATTTAGCATTTGTTAATCAGGAAAGTCTGACTAGGACAGAGCCTATTTTCAGGGAAGGCCTGGGGAGAAATGCTCCAGATGTATGTCTTTGGAATGTGGGAGGAAACTGGAGTACCTGGAGGAAACCCACATGAATGCAGTGAGGACAAGCAGACTCCACACAGAAGGCATCTCAGTTGAGAATTGAACCGGAGAACCTCTTGCTGTGAGTCAACAATGTTAACCACTACACAGCTGTGCCACCCAATTAGTTTTTAATTGAAAGGAAAAAGTGTTAAGAGAAAGGAGACGAAAATTTAAACCTCTCATTCGTTGGCTTGAATAAGAATGCTAATATACATGAGAATGAATTAATTATTCCAAGCAAGAAATATGAATGAGCTATAGTTTGGAATATAGCAAATATACAAACAAAATTAAATGTATAGTGAACAACAATTGGAATATATTTAAGGTTTGCCATGAGATTTTAAATGTATTAGACGGGGAACCATTATTTACATACAAGATGGCATGTAATGTGAAAAATATTTTAGAAGTGGATCAGAATATTACACGCTGTTCTGGTAGACAAACACAAGGGATGGTGAAATATATTTTTTGTAAACAATATGCTTATATTTTGGATGTTGACACAATCGTTTTAGAAAATTGAATAAGATTCAAGATTTATTTTTATGGAGTAAACTGTCAAAGTAAGGGGGTAGTCTATTTAGCAAAGTGTTCAACCTGTCTGGCATTTTATGTCATTAAAACTGAAAGAAATCTGCATAAAAGGATTTATGAACACTTGTACAACATAAAAAACAGGAATATTAATAATGGATTATACAAACTTTCTATCTGCTGTATACAGTGTGACAAGTTTCAATTGATTATATTAGTAAATATTCTTCCCAACCCTAGGGGAGGTGAATGGCAAATAAAATCAGAACATAAAGACCTTTAGTGTCAACTTAGGTTAAATGGTAACAACACACCCAGCCTGAAAGACATTTTGGGCAGGATTCAGGAAGCCTCCGTGTAAGAGTTATATCTCTTACACGGAGGCTGCAGTTAAACGATGTGATGTCAGCATGTAATGCATATGCATGAGGTGCATGAGGCATGCTGAATCAAATTGTAACTCTTACACGGTCCATGTAAGAGAGTAGGGGGCGTGTCCATAGACACGCCCCCAGAAGTCTAGAATGGCTGAAAGTAAACAGCCACGAGGGAAGCCATGGAAATGTGAATAACCACACTACACAACACATGCCCCCACAGACCAGCAATGTAAAAAGTGAACAGATGTTGTAAAATGAAAATAAAAACTGTTTTATTTTTTTAAACCCCGTAAATGTGTGCTACTGTAAGCAGGTAGGTGTGCTACGAAGCAACTGCAGTTAGCAATAAGTGGAAAAGGATATAAGAACTAAATATGCAAAGTAAGCCAAGAAGTAATAGCATAGTGGTAGAGTTGTTGGCTTGAGAGCAGGCAGGCAAGGTTCGAGTCCACACAACAACCTTTTTTTTTTGTAAATAAGCACTAAAAAGGCCCCTGACAGTATTGTACAAATGTAAAAGTATTCCCTTTTGTAAAATGGAATGAAATGGAGCATATGTTTTCAAGTAATACAATAATAAAAATATTTAGAAATGTACTGATAGCTAAACTGTAGTGAGACAGAGTGCCCGTAGCTAAGTAGTGTTTCACAAACTGCAAACTGCTTGCCCATAGCTAGGGACTGGTTTAACAGGCTCAAACTGTGTGCAACTAGCTGTGCTGAGTTTAACATGTGTGATACTAGCCAATTAAGGTGTAACCCAGCGCACACCGTTTGCCCGACGCTCCCACAAGCTAACCGGCGGTGCACATGTGTGAGCTCCACGCAAATGAGCGCAGACCTGGTTTTAAAGTGTTTAAAAGTGCTTTTGGCATGATTGATTGACAGGTCCTGAAGTCATTTCTAGACAGTCATAAAATTTAAAATTCAGTGGTCAGATTCGAACCCAGGATACCATGCACTAGAGTCAAGGTACTAAACCACTAAGCCATGACAGCAGTACATCAAAATGCAGAAATAGCATATAAATAGGATATAAGCCAAAATGGAGCATGATAAAGCAGTTTCTGTGAAGTAGATACAATTCTAAACCGGCCAATCATAGAAATGTGCGGGAAAATCGGCATATATAAGCCCCGTAGGCGGGAATACACAGCATAAACGATTGTAGAATAGACCTGCAGGCAGAATGAGTGGAGTAGGGAGGGACGTTGCTTTCGAGCACAGTGGTGGGGCGTTGAGGAGTCCAGATACATGGTCTGGCTCCTAGTTCACCATCATGAGGCCCAACTCATGCAGGGCCAGGTCTCATGGGGAGCGTACAGGGCGGAGGCATGAGACCAGTTGGCTCATGATCTGACCAGTGCTACTGGCATTCCACGCACTGGTGAGCAGGTCCGTCACCACCATGTGGACCTGAAGTGATGTAAGCAAGACCAGTTGACCCAATGGATCCAGGAGGCCCGGGATATGCCCAACGCCCCACTACTGAGTAAGTTACATTTTACTTATGTATGTAAGGAATTCAATTAGCTGATACCAAGGAGATGTGTATTCCAATATTACTTGTTTTGTATTACAGCTGCAGGTGTCCGCTCTGCGAATCGAATGGCACATGAGCGCAGACTGGTGCGGCTGCGCCACCATGCAGGTTAGTAACCCCACCTAGTACTTGTAAATAAATATTATAGTGTAGCATGTAGCAGAACACGGCAGTGTATTGAGTAAAAGTAATAGAATGTGCAAGCAGCAAGTAAAAGTCTGCAGGTATGGCTGCAACAAGTTCATCAGTATGCAAGTGAAACTGGAAATATAAGTGATAGAAATAAACACTGCTGTAATACAGATGTCCCACCATTAATTAAATGTAGTATAACCTGCAGTAGTCTCAAGAGTACAGCTTCAGAAGCTGAGGTAATCACAGGTGAGATATATCCCTGTTGAAATGCTGAATCATGACAGAAGTGAGGCTGCTGGAAAGTGTTGGAATCCCCACAGGTCTAATATGTGAGCAAAGCCTAGAAGTACCAACCTGAACTGTGAAATTGCAGGATGTGTGAGAGTGACAGAAAGGGTCATGTATCAATGAATAACGTAGTAATAGCACCTGAATATATAAGCTTCAGTGTGGTTCTACAGAAATAAATGCATGTGGGAATTAAAACTTAACATCCCAAACTGATTTCAGTGTGTCTGACTCTTGAATGTTCAGGCCAAACTCTGTATATGGTGATCACAGTCAGCAATTTGCAGATAGAATGAATGATTGTCTGACATACTAGACATCCATAGCTGTCCCCTGCCCTGTCATCAAAGTGTAGCAGGATGATGTATCTGATCAAATTCAAAATAACTAGGATAGTGATGTATCTGTAACAGGTCTAGCATGACAGTCAAGTAAGAATCATTTGGAAAGTATCACTGACAAGTTAATTGTGTTTCTATTACAAATGTATATCAATGTATAATTTATGAATGTATCATCATTTTCTTTCTCCACCCCACCCTATAATTGCAAATTAAAAAAAACACTAAATATTGGTATGTGAACATTTCATTAACCATGGACATTTGTCCTGTTTCAAAAATATATGCATGTCTGTTGTTGCATGTGCCCTGGTCATACCTGCAAACCGGCAAACCTGATGGCCTGTTGCCATTAATCAACCCTGCATGTTGTTCAATTGTGTATTTCTGTTCAAACAATGCATGTGATATTGATATGCCCGTTGTTCAATGGTGTTAATATCTGGGTGTTTGTTTAATGGGAATACCAATGCATGCTGCTACAACTAATCTGAATGGAATAATATGCCACTAACCCAAACTAACATAACATACACACAGACCTAGAACACTTGGGAAGGCAGGTCCCAGCAGACCCACCTCTCCCACCTCAGCTGGCGAGTGCACCTGGCACTAGTGCCCAGGCTGGACCCTCCTCCGGTGGCCCTGTGCCACCTTCAGGTGGAAGCGCTGCAGGGGATGGGGCCTGTCCCCCCTCTGCAAGCGTGGCCGGAGGAGCACGTCCACTCACCCTCCAAGGTGTCCGGTCTGTGGTGCGAAGGGTGATCCAAGACTCTGTTCTTGGGCCCCTATGCCAGCTTGAGGCCCGGGTGGCACAGCTTACGGGCTTGCCCGTTGTCCCGCCTGCACAGCCCCCTGCACAGCCCCATCCTGGGCTGTGAAGGAACAGTGGCAACTGCCTATGGGTGGGGATATCAGTTCCACTGTTGCCATCTGTGGGCTCATGTGCCATGGATATCCCAACCTCCGTCCCTGTCAATTGTGTAACCCCCCCACATGTGTCATACACCACCCCTGTATGCGTCTTGTCTGTCTTGTCTGTTAACCTACCCAACCTACCTCCCCAGCTATACCGACTACCTCACCTGACATACCACTCTCACCTGATAAAAAAACAAAAAAAAGGGCACTCTGTACCCACAAAAAAATTACGCCCCATACATAGCTGACCATGTTGCACACATGTCCACTGGACATCGAAACTGTTAATTACAATTGGCTGTACAACAGGTATTAATGTTGTCCTGACACCTCTCTCAGGGGTGGAAGGTTCAAAATGTCACACCAAATTGCATACAAATGCACAGCTGTTGCTGAGAAAGACATGGGCAGCTATGGGTCTCACCTACATCCTTCCTGCAAATACCAAGCTTGTTTCCCTACTGTCTTATCCTCTTTGTGACCCCTTTTTCACCACTTTCCTGTCACCCCTTTTTCTTTTCTTTCAAAGAAAATAGCTGGTGTAACTTGCGTCTTGTGAGCTCACCGCCAGTCTTGCGTGAGCTCCGCGCAAATGAGCGCAGACCTGGTTTTAAGTGCTTAAAAGTGCCTTTGGCACATTTGATTGACAGGTCCTGTACTCATTTCGAAAGAAAAATAAATTCCCACTGTCAGTCTCGAACCCAGGATCCTGGTAACACTAATCTGCATGACCTACCACTAAGCCATGACTCTCATACAAGAACATAGTGCTAAAATAAATATAACATGTAATAGTAGGAATCAATAGAAAGGTAATATAGGATGTGTACTACCCAAAGCATGTCAGGTAGATTTTAATGCCTGAATTACTGGATTCCCACACTAGTTTAGTGTTCACAGAAACAGCCCTGCTAATTGTTAGCTTGTACATAATAATGTGAGGTAATGTTCATATATGAAAGTATTATATGTACACATATGTATATATATATATATATATATATATATATATATATATATATATATATATATATATATATATATATATATATATATATATATATAAATATATTAATACATGTGAAATGTAGTGGTAGGTGTCAGTATTCACACACACTCACTACAGGAAACAGTGAAATTAAATGCAGCAACCACAATCTACAACACAGCCTGACTCCTGTGAGACTTAATAACCCTTTTAACTGCGTAAAGGTGCCTTCAGCACTTTGATTGACAGGTCCTATACTCAGTTTGAAAGAAAAAAAATCCCTACTGTCAGTTCCAAACCCAGGACCTTGGTAACACTAGTCTGTATGACCTACCACTAAGCCATAACTCTCATACAAGAACATCGTGCTGAAATAAATATTACATGTAATAGTAGGAATCAATATAAAGGTAATATAGGATGTGTACTACCCAAAGCATGTCAGGTAGATTTGTAATGCCTGAACGACTGTATTCCCATACTAGTTTAGTGTTAACAGTAACAGCCCTGCTAATTGTTAGCTTGTACATAATAATGTAAGGTAATGTACATATATGAAAGTATGTATATGTACACATACATATATATATATATATATATATATATATATATATATATAGATATATATATAGATATATATATATATATATATATATATATTAATACATATGACATATAGTGGCAGGTGTCAGTATCCATACACACTCACTACAGGAAACAGTGAAGATAAATGCAGCAACCAGAATCTGCAACACAGCCTGACTCCTGTGAGACCTACTAACCCGTTTAACTGCTTAAAGGTGCCCCCAGCACTCTTATTGATAGGCCCTATACTCAATTTGAAAGCAAAATATAAGCATACTAGTAGGCCCTACCACAAGACCATTGTAACACTAGTCTGTATGACCTACCAGTAAGCCATGACTCTCATACAGGAATATAGTGCTAAATAAGTGGAACATGTAATAGTAGGAATGAAGATAAAGGCAATATAGTATGTGTACTACCCAAAGCATGTCATGCAGACTTTTACTGTCCCAATTACTGGATTCCCATACTAGTGTAGTGTTAACAGAAACAGCCCTGCAAATTGTTAGCTTGTACCCAATATTGTCAGCTAATGTACATATATGAAAGTATGTATATGTACACATATGTATATATAGCAATACATATGAAATATAGTCGTAGGTGTCAGTATGCATACACACTCACTACAGGGAACAGGCGAGAGAAATGCAGCAACCTGAATTCACAACACAGCATGAAGCATGAGAGATGTACTAACCTTCACACTCACAGAACATTGTCAACAGCATACCGGCATGGTCCACACCCTTACAATCTGAAAGGGCAACGCCTATCTCACATACCCTTTTATAGCACTGTCCTGAAATCACAGTGAGACATGCAATCAGTACACAACTGGCTGTATGCAATTAGCCAATGCTGCCTTACAATTGGTGCAGAGGCCATCACATGGACCTATGCAGATACCTACAAAAGCATCCGGTACCCACACTCCACACATGCAATACAGTCATTGCACAAAACCTACTGAGAAAGAGAGAGAGAGAGACAGAGAAATAAAAAAAATATACAGACAGCCAGCAGCAAAACCAGCAGCAGCAGCAGCAAACAGCAAGCAGCAAGTAGCATCACTGACACAGCAACAGCTGCCACAAACACAGGTAATGCAAAGTAGCAGGTTAATACTGTGTTTACTGTGACACCTCCAAATGTATCATAGTTCACTATCTATAGGTATGTCCATGAGATAGGTTGTGTGTACATAGTCCTGAAATATATACATATGTAATATTGCTGTACATGTTGCCCATACTTAAAACTTCCATAGCTTAGAACACAAGGCCAGTTGTGCATATGATGTAGTAGTTACCAGGGTCAGTAGAGGCTACTCCTCATTAGTGTGGGACCACTGTGTATGTATGGCACTGTTTAGGTACATATCCTGTAGTATGGCCAGGGATTAATATCAGTCTGTCATGTGGTGCTATGTCCTCCAGGGGTGAACGTAGCACACATCCAGGGATACCATTTCATAACAGTGATGCTATGTGTTCTGCAATGTTGAGGGTGGCCCTCACCTGGACATGTGAGAGGATAGGGAGGTTACAGTCATCTGTCATAACTAATTCCACTTGTGTAGGAGAATGGGGGGGGGGGTACCTGCACCTAAACTGTCTGCAACAATGTTGCCAATACCTGTGCATTTGGTGAATGTGAAGCATCTTAACACTGATGACCACAGATGCCTTGCCTTCATGTGAATCTGCCCTGTGCTGCAGTAGCCTCCTGCTATTGTTATACAATGTGCCTGTATCTGTAGTCCACTGGACAGGATAAATAAGTGGTGTGCATACGTTCTGGGTTAGATATGTGTGTGCACAGTACATGCACTATGTGGGATGTCTGTGGTAAGCTTTTGCAAAGGGGCCAGCACGTGCACGTGGCTCTGGACAGTCCCAACAGGGAACTGTGTCCAGTCAACACACCCCCGCTTCCGATGACAGTACCCAGTCTGGGTTAGTACGGATCTGACCCGTAGCACCCCTGCCAGGCACAGGTACCGTGTCCGTGCCCACAGACACTGATCTGGATGACCTGACAGGTGCAGTCTGTGGCTGTCCACAAAACCCTGTACATGGCAGCCATTATGTGGGACTGTGTGCGTGCTTACACACATGCAGAAATCTAACACCTAGAGCAAACACATACACACACACACACTGCACCAACACCGGTCCACCCTGTACTGCTGCCCCTCACAAACACACATTCACACACATGTCAATTGGTGTTACCAGTGGCTTGCTTGGGCATACCTAACCCACACCCTGTGCATATGATGACTCTGTGCCACCTCCTGCATACTACAACATTGGTGCAGGAAAAGGTAAACACGTTGCTGATGCACAGGGTGACTACATAGATGTGTATAAGTAGTAACATGTTGGTAACTGTTCACTGTTCCACTATGATTGTGTGTATATCCCAGCAGTCCTGCTGCAGTAACTGTATGAATGTCCTCAATTGTTATCTGCACCCATACTACTTACCAAAGTGTACCAGCTGCACACCATCACATGCTACCATTGACTATGGAATGCGCATCATGTGCTGTTATGTAGATTCAGCTATATGTATCTGTTCTGTCACACATGCATTTAGGCACATCCTGCTACCCCCACACATGCACACGCTCACCTGCTATTCCCATTATTTATTACCCTACATGAGTAGCTGTCGATACATGACAGTTACACATTTGAGAAGTGCACTATGTTGATTACTACCGATTTCCTCCTCTCTACCTGTACTCACAGGGTGCAGGCAACCTCATTAGTTCAAAGGTGTAATGTGCATCAGGTACTGTGGTACCCTGATTGTCACATCAAACATGTTTCCCATACGGAAATGCACACACAGACACATCCCACATCCACACACATGCCACATTCAGGCTTCAAAACACTATCTAGGTATATTCTGGTACATGTGCGTGTTACAGTAGCATGTAACACTATACTAAGTACTGGCAGTTGTCTGTTGTCATGTTGTTTGTATAGAGTAAAAGGATTGTTCGTTTATCCTACATCGTTTTGTGGACATTACTTGAAGAAGTGTTACCTTACATGTGTTATTGGTACCACCACCTTCTCTTTTGTAGTTTTGTTTGTATAGGGTGCTGTCAACATCACTGTTGTTAAGGGAAATGTGCACCCTGCAGTGCATAGCCCCATTTGGCAAAAGCCACATCCCACCCCCACCATTGTGCACACACACTAACCCCACCCACAGTAAAACACATACTTTCCATTTGCAAGATTCAAACCCCTCCCTAACTGTGTTATGACAGTAGAGGCAGACATAGTAGCAGAGTGTGCTATTTGCGTTAGTGGGAGAAATCCTTTCTAATGCTGTACTTAGAGGGTGCTGACATCATCTGTGTGTAGGAGGAGGGATGTGCACCCTGTAGTGTGTTCTCCCAGTTGGCAAAAGGCACTTATCCCTCCCAGCATTATGCACACACACAAACCCCACTCATACTAACACACATACATTCTGTTTGCAGGATTCAAGCCCGTATCGAACTATGTTATGACACCGGAGAAAAACACATTAGCAGAGTGCGCTATACAAATTGCTAGCGGGCTTTAATTCAGGTAATATAGTTATACAGTCCTGACATCATCAGTGTTTCAAAAGGGGAATCTGCATCCTGTAGTGTACTGTCACAGTTGCTAATAGGGGCATTTCCCACACACACATCGATGTGTTCGAGGTTTGCATATGTGGGGGATCCAGTACTCCAGTGTGATTAGTATATGGTTCGATTGCAACAATGAGGGATATACTTCCAGTGGTGAGCATTTTGTACTCATGTTTGTGATGATCAGGTCTAGTATATCTGCCACTCTTGTGGGAAGGTTGATTACCTGTTCCATAGCTAAAGAGTGTCTGATCTATGGGAACCCTAGATCTTGGGTATTGTGGTTTGTGTAATGTTCACTGTCTATGTTTGGGTAGCTAACGTCACCCAGTATGATGGTGTTTGCAGAGAAATCTATACTCTCCTGTGTGAGCATGAAGGCTGTGTGGGAGTCCTGAGTTTGAGAGGGTGCTGTAAGAGCTCCTCTGTGTCTCTTTCCATGTGGTCCAGGGAGGTACGTCTCAGGTTGTTTGCACCTGCATGGACAATGACTGCCTCATACTTGTACTTGCTGTGGAGTGACCTGTGTGCCTGTGTTATGTGGCACATTCTATCACCCAACAGGTAGCTAAATGTGACCCTCACCTTGCTCAGTCTGGAGGGCGGGACATCAGTCAACAGCTCATGTCAAGCATGTTCACACCCCTCATAAATGATGTGGAAACCTTCAAAGGCCCCAGGCCTGTTGAAAATATGGACCAGACTGCAGATACCTGTATAAAGGCATTCTATGGACACATTCAGGAATGCATGGATCATGCAAACACATATGAAAGCATGACCCAATCCTCCAAAGGCAGACGTCCTGTGTGCTGGACACCAGCCATAAACAAACTATACAATAGAAGGATGAAGCCACTACATGATACAACTAACTCCCAAAATGTGAAGGCATCACTGATGAGTATTAGAAGACAACTACAGGCACTCATATGATTGTCTAAGGCCATCTTTGAGAGAAGTTTCCACAAGCCACTGAGGATAATCACAAGGCTTTCTGTAGTTATGTTAGGAACCTGGGTGGTAATACCCAGATATGCTCAGAGGTAACCCAAGATGTCACATGAAATACAAAACACACAGACATTGCCATCATCTTAGTGGACAGGTTCACTGCTACCTTCTCCCCCCCACCACACCAAAAGGGCAAATATGTCTCCCAGCAGAGTGCTGCCCCCCCTGACATCACAGATGCTCAAGTAAGAGCTGCCCTCTCCAAAGCAATAAACACTGCATCAATGGGACCAGACAGTGTCCCAGGCTGTGTCCTACATGAACCACAAGAAGAGCTACACCCAGACATAACACTACTGTTCAATCCCAGCCTTACTACACGATATGTGGCCAAAGAGTGGCGTACAGCAACAGTGGTCCCTCTACATTCAGGTGGTGCCTTAACGGATCCTGGACACTATCACCCCATATGTCTGAATAGCTTGGTCTGCAAAGCTATGGCAAGGATCATCATGAACCTCACATATATAGATATTGGGGACCTACAGACATGTCACCATACACAGTTTGGCTTTGTTAATGGCAGATCCTGCCTCTCAAACCTGTTTGATTTCTTTGAAACAGTCACCAAGGCCACTGTCAAGGGAAGGAGGTCTACACAGCCTACCTGGACCTTGCATAAGCCTTTGATACAATACCCCACTTGTGCATTCTAGGGAAGCTCACCAGTGTACATATTAACCCCTATGTCACTATGGATATTGCACAGTGGCTCAAGGGCAGAACACACATGGTTAGAATTGCTGGAGCCATGTCAGCCTCAAACCAGTTACAAGTGGTGTCCCACAAGGCTCAGCCCTGGGAGCTGTCATGTTCATTATATATTTATCATAGGTACAGGCCAACATGGAAGTACTGTGGCTGAGCAAGTCGCAGATGACTGCAAACCGGACGCCATAATCAACTCTCCAGCTAACACATGCATCCTCCAAGAGGGCTTCTTGCAAACACACGACTTGTGCATGGCCTCAAGGTGAATGACAAAAAGCGTATAGTCATCCCCTTTGTCAAACACAAAGTGACCACAAAGTACCACATATGTGTTAATCCATTAAGTGCAGACGAAGGAATTATGGACCTTGGGGTACACAGGTTGATAGCATTCTACCATTTGACAACAACATGGACAAAGTGGTTAGGAAAACATTTTATATGGGCCACATCATCATGATGGGATCCACATGTAGATCAGGGGAGGACATTGTGCCCCTTTACTCATCCCTCATCATGCCCATAATTGACTATAATGACCCTTTCGGCATGCACCTTACCAGACACCTGCAGCAACTGGAAAGACCACATACGTACCTCGACAAGAGGATCAAAGGGCTCAAACAGATGCCACATACTGACTGGTTAAAGAAACAGCAGCTCTACTCAGTGGCATACTGCCTCTTCATAGGCAATCTGTGCCTGACATATAAAGCCATGTCAAACCCTCACTTAATGGCCATGCTGCACCTCAGAATATCCAGATCCCATCAGGATACACGCTGGAAAGACTTGAACCTCAGGAGTGATATACATAGGACATGCTGAAGGGGCACATTTATAACTCAGAGGCTCCCTTCATTCTGGAATATTATCCCAATAGAGGTTAGGCAGAGTCACTCAGTGACTATCTTCAAGAGTGATATTAATGACTGGATGTGACATTGTAGGGTTACCCTGGGTATCACTTATGTGTCACTGTTAGGCAGAGGCACAGTATACTAACCTTGGAAAAGGGCATAGCAAGATAGATTTACAATGCATGGTGAAAGCCACACATTCTGGCTAGGTGGATAAATGCCCTGGGCAGACATCCCTGTATGAACCTATGGACCTATGTATCTTGTTCACCATTGGCCCTATGTGCTGTTAATCACCAATGCAATCTCAATACTATGGTAGCATGTGCAAAGGTCAGTTGTGAGTCACCTCTATGGTACAGTTGTGGAATATGTGAGTCATGTAGTAATGTCACAGCTGCCACATGTACACAGTCAACCCTATCCCCTACCCATGGATGTACAACACATGTATGAGATGGAAACACATGGCCAAACTGTGGACTAAGCACTCTGAACCCAGTACTGGCATAACCTGTCAGGTGGCATGAAATACTACAGTGACAGCAATACCAGTCTGATGTGGACCTACACTGACAGCAATACAAGCATGGAAACACACCGGGCCATTCATGGAGCCTAAGGATAGCATCCTGCATGACTGGCAGACACCTCTGCAGCTGGCACACAGGCATACGTTAGGCCTGCACACAGCATAATACATAGCACACAAATCCTGTGTGCCAAACAAGCACAGTCTGTACAGCTATACAACACTACTGCTGCAGTTGTGTTAGGTACTTTTATTGTCCAGTACAGTGAGGACATGCTCACCAGGCTGGACAAGGTGTAGGTCACAGTGATATGCTCATGGGGCACTATGGCCCACCACATAACACAAGCATACAGGTCAGTCAGATGCATGGACACATATGACTCAGTTATTATCCATGCCACCACAGCTGATGTGGGATGTCCCTCACTGGGATACATGATAGGGAACATGGAAGGGATCACTGAGCAAGTGACACAGGCTGGTAGAACCCTGACCTTGGTTGGCATCAGACCCTCACCAGGGATTTTGACATATTACTGAATGCTAATGAATTACTGTAGCTACAACACCCTAGCTGAATGGTTCTTAGCATGCAGTCACTACATTGCTATGGAATAACGTCTTACCACTCCCACAACAGGTGAAAACATGCAGCACCTGTTCATCAACAACAGCTAGACTATATGCCCCAGACCAGGTGTGTATCCCTCACTACTAACTGATAGCATCTACATCTCACACTGTATATACACATCCCACATGCAGCACCTGCACAGAAGACCACAGTCATAATGTTACCCTGTGCAAATACCATGTATTCACATGTGGCAGGCATCACACATGGTAACTATTGAAGGTCACAGGTACATATGTGTATTTGGCACACACATACATCATGTGTGCATTGCCATAACTGGTTTAATCAATGTCATGCATTATTGTCAGAGACAACCCGCACACATGGGCATTCTGTGTGGGCAAAACACACGTGGCATGTCTGTAATCAAAAGCCATAAATAATTGTGATATCGTTTAGAAAGGGGTATGTGCATCCTGTAGTGTGTTTTCCCAGTTGCCAAAAGGGATATTTCTGTCATATGCACTTACCCCCCCTTCACACACATTTGCTAGTTGCTGGATTCAAGCTCCTACCTAATTATGTTATGACACTAGAGACAGACGCATTAGCAGAGTGCACTATTCACATTACTGGGAGATTTCCTTTCTCCTGATATACTTATAGGGTGCTGACATCATCGGTGTTTAGAAAGGGGAATGGGCATCCTGTGGTGTGTTTTCCCAGTTGCCAAAAGGATGTTTCCTTCATACACGCTTACACTCCTTTACACACACTTGCCATTTGCTGGATTCAAACCCCTACCTAACTATGTTATGACACTAGAGACAGACACATTAGCAGAGGGCGCTATTCGCATTACTGGGAGAGTTTCTTTCCCCAGATATACTTATAGGGTGCTGACATCATCAGAGTTTAGAAAGTGGAATGAGCATCCTGTGGTGTGTTTACACAGTTGCCAAAAGGGATGTTCCTTTTATACACACTTACCCCCCTTCACACACACTTGCCATTTGCTGGATTCAAACCCCTCCCAAATTACGTTATGATACTAAAGACAGACACATTAGCAAAGCGCGCTATTCGCATTACTGGGAGGTTTCTTTTCCCCTGATATACTTATAGGGTGCTGACATCATCAGAGTTTAGAAAGTGGAATGAACATCCTGTGGTGTGTTTACACAGTTGCCAAAAGGGATGTTTCTTTCATACACACTTACACACACACTTACCCCCCTTCACACACACTTGCGGGATTCAAATCCCTACCTAACTATTTTATGACACTAGAGACGGACGCATTAGCAGAGCACGCTATTCGGATTACTGCGAGGTTCCTTTTCTCCTGATATACTTATAGGGTGCTGACATGATCAGTGTCTAGAAAGGGGAATGAGCATCCTCTGGTGTGTTTTCACAGTTGCTAAGAGTAACATTTGGACTAGTGTGTGAGCATGCCCAGTTCAGCCTTCCCATGGCATGTTGTGTGAAAGATGTCTCATTTATCTAAGTGTGTGAGCATGCCCAGTGTGAGCTTTCCATATGTTGAACTCTGCAGCCCATCACATTTGTGGATGAGTGTGACCTTCAACAAATACCTCCGGTTTATGGTTGTGTGTTCTGTGCCATGTTGTGTAGTTACTGTCCAAATGCTTTTTGTGTGAACACAACAGGGAGTATACTGTGCCTGCAGGTTTTGCATGGGATACTTTGCACACAATTGTCAACATCCGTTCATACTGACCTAACACTGTAGTACTGTATAGTGTAGTGGTTCAGTACTTTCACTGTGGTGGTCAGTATCCTGGGCTTTAGTCATATCACTGCTTTACATTTCCATAGTTTACACAACAGCCTGGTTAGGGTCCAGTTGTGCACATCTGCACAAAGGCGGTGCCTCTACGGACCTTGGTAATTACCACCCCATAAGCTTAACAAGTCTAGTCTGCAAAGCTATGGAGAGGAACATAATGGAGCTCATAAACAAAGATATACGGGACATGCAGGCATTGGACCCGTCCCAGTTTGGCTTGGTCAAGGGCAGATCATGGCTTTTGAACTTGGTCGACTTCTTCAAAACAGTCACTAAGGCCATTGCTGAGGGAAGGGCAGTCCATACAGCCTACCTTGACCTTGCAAAGGCTTTCGACACAATACCCCACTCGGGTATTGTAGAAGGACCTACCAACCTAAATGTAAACCCATATGTCACAAGATGGGTTGCAAACTGGCTTAAGGACAGGACCCACAGGGTTAGAGTTGCTGGCGCTATGTCAGACTCCAAGCTGGTCACAAGTGGTGTCCCACAGGGCTCAGTCCTTGGCCCCTATTGTTCGTCATCTACTTCTCAGAGGTACAGGCCAACATGGGAGGACTTTGGCTGACAAGGTTTGCAGATGACTGCAAACTGGGCGCCATAGTGGACAGTGCATCAGACACGGATATCCTTCAGAAGGGACTCATGGACACTGATAGCTGGTGCCAGAGCCATGGCCTGACGTTAAATGCCAAAACATGTATAGTCATACCCTGCGGGAAAAGCAAGGTAACCCCAAGCTACCATATAGGTGGCAATCCTGTAAGCACAGAGGAGGTTATCATGGACCTGGGGACCCAGGTTGACAGTGGCCTTTCTCCTGACACTCACGTTGCTAACGTGGCTAGAAAGACCTTCTACATTGCCCACCTGATCAGGAAGGGATTCACATCCAGATCTAGTGGGGTCATTGTTCCCCTGTACTCTTCACTTATCAGACCAATGATCGAGTACAATGCCCCATTCTGGATGTATCTCACCTGACATTTGCAGCAATCAGAGAGACCCCAAAAGTCCACCACCAAAAGGATAAAGGGTCTCCAACATCTGTCATATGCTGCCAGATTGAAGACACTCCAGAGGTGACGTGCCTGACATGCAAGGCCATGTCCAACCAGGAAGTAATGGACATGCTCCACCTCAAAATTGCCAAATCCACCAGAACCACTAGGGCAAGTGACTTATACCTTAGCAGGGATATAAGTAGGACATATTGGAGGGATAGATTTATCACTCAAAGACTCCCTATGCTGTGGAATACAATCCCGGTCCATGTGAGGCAGAGCACCTCACTGGCTCTGTTCAAGGGGAATCTTTACCTGTGGATGGGAGATCATAGGTTTACCCCAGGGACCGTCTCTGTGCCACTGCTGGACAGAGGCACGACAAACTAATGGGCACAGTATTGTTTCCATATAAGGGGTGGCGTACGCCACAAAACTCTGGGCTGGGCTTATACCTGCCTTAGGGCAGATAGCCTAGTATAAACCTATGAACCTATCTGACCATGTTGCATTATGTTTGGATATGAACTACTTACAACAGCCTCATCCAACATCAGTAGTGTATTCCACAACATAGGTGTACATTGGCAAACACTACCGATGTTCCCTAGGCCATTTCTAATGCTAGTCTGAGAGTGTGTTTGTCCTTCGACACATTGTAAGTGTAGTTTGCCATGACATATGTCTTGTGTAGTATACTGTGCCTCTGTCTACCTGTGACATAACATTGATACCCAGGGTAAACCTACCGTCTCCCATCCACTCATTAAGGTTCCTGTTGAAGAGAATCAATGAGTGACTCTATGGATAACCTGTACTGGTAGTTTACTCATGCATGGGGGTGGCTTCTGTGTTATGGATAATGCAGTACAGCTTGTCCTATGTATGTCAGTACTGGGGTTCAGGTCCCTCATGTGCATAGCTCACTGCTAGTCAGATTGTACAAGGTGCAGCATGTTCAATTATTCCAGCTTGGACATGGCTTTCTACATCAGGCACAGCTTGCGTCTGGGTGGCCAGCATGGCAGTGTGTGGAGTTGCACTCTGTTTAATCAGGCAACACATTACATGTGTTCAAGCTCTTTGATACTCCTGGTGAGGTACTGTTGTAGACGTTACAGTTGATGGAGGTGTCTGCTGAGGTACACCCCACAGGGGCTGTTGTGGTCATTTGTAACACTGATGAAGGATAACTGCAGAACCACAATGACCTCCCCTTATCTAGATGTCATAACCTTCATGATTAGGTTGGTATATGGATTGTTTCTGTTAACACTACAGCCACATGTTTGTCCTATGCAGGATATCTATCCCCTTGTGTACCCAGGTCCGTCATTACATGTGATGAATGTAATGGGTTAACACCTATGTGGTAATTGGTGGTCACTTACTGTATATCCACAGAGGTTGACTATACAGTTGTCTCCATTTCACATGCTGACATGGCTACGGCACCGGTTGTCTGTTTCTATGTGGCCCTTTTGTGGGACGCTTGTGTCAGCTGGAGTGTCAGATATGTTAGGCGGTTTGTAGTCCTCTGCAAACATGTTCAGGCACAGTCCTTACATGTTGGCCTGTACCTATGGGGCATATATACCAGACGGGAAGGTCCCAGGACCAAGCTTTGTGGGATGCCTGTTATATGTGGTTTGTAGTCTGACATGGCTACAGCATGTCTGGCCATGTCAGTTCTGTCATTGGTCTGGTTTGCAACCCCTCTAGTGACATTGGGGTGTATATTTAAGCTGGTGAGCATATCTATATTGAACACGTAGGGTATTGTATGGAAGGCTTTGCAAGGTCCAGCTGCACTGTGTGGGCCACATTGCCCTCATCAGTGACCTCAATCACTGTTTCAACTGAGTCACACATGTTTAGGGGTGGGGTCTGCACTTCATAAACCCACACTGGCTAGGGTCGGGTGTCAATAGATCCCCAATATCGTTATGTCTGCGGTACATGCTGATCCTTACCATAGCTGTCCAGACCAAGCTTCTCAGGAATCTGTGGTGGTTGTTTTTAGTATCCATTCAGGCGACACCTTTCTTGAGAACACCCACTGTTGTTGTACACTGCTCTTTCGGTACATATCCTGTGGTAAGGCTGACATAATGTCAGGGAGGCAGCGATCTGCTGGGAAAGATATTTGGCATTATGAGGGGGGGGGTTTGCACTGCACCTGTCAGGATGTATGTTGGCAATACGTGTGTGTGTTTGGTATGTTGTTTGTAATATTTGTGTGATCCAGAGCATATCCATGAATACACAACACGCTTACTACCATCAGTTGCAGCAGCCTTGGGGTTATCCTTAGTGTTCCGTACAATTTGTATCATAGTACGTTCATGGGTTCATACTAGGCTATCCACCCTAGGGCATTTGTAAGCATAGCCACAGTGCGTGTGGCTTTTGCCACCCCTTGCTATGTGAATATTATGGCCACTTATGATTTACTTAGCTGTGCTTCTGTCTGGACATGACACAGTAAAGACCCCCAGTGTACATCTACAATTATCCATCCATTTTGCTAACTTCCTGTTGAAGAGTGTCAGTGAGGGGCTCTGCCTAACATGTAGTGGTATTCTGTTCCAGGGTGTGGAGAGACTCAGGGTTAGGTAACTGTCCCTCCAGCACATCCTATTTGAGTATGTGTTAAGGTTGACATCTCTGACTCACACAGCTCCGATGGCTTTGGGTTTTCTGGGGTGGAGCATGTCCATTACTTCTGTGTTGGACATGGACTTGTACAACAGACATACAATGCCTCTGTGTTGGCAGTATGTGACTGCATTCGGCTGTGGTGTCTACAGCCAGGTGACATATGAGATATAGTTGAGACCCTTTATGACTCTTGCTGAGGTACCTTTGAGGTCTTTCTAACTGCTGCAGGTGCCAGGTAATGTACATCCCAAATGAGGCATTGTATTACAATATGGTCTGATAGGGGAACAGTACAGGGGCACAATGACCTTTGTTGACGTAGATGTGACTCCTTTCATGAAACAGTGTCCAATATAGACAGTCTTCCTAGACAAATTGGCGATGTGGCTGTCACATGACAGGTGACTGTCCACTTGTGTCACTAGGTCCCTGATTACTCCTTCCACACATAATGGTTTACCACCTATGTGGTAATTTGTGTGTACCTTGTTTTGTATTTGGTGGCACACTCATCCTGTCCACTGTCTTCAGGACAGTGGGGTGGGGTTCCTGTGTGTGAGAGTGTGGTCTGTAGCATGCTACAGACTGTACAGCAGTCTTGCGTACAGGTAGTTGCACATGGGTGGACTGCAATGACATAGGCATTGTCAGTTAACTGGACGTATGGCTGTCTGTGCTGAATATGGATACTCACCCTCCTTTTATGTTTTGTTACAGGTTTTGTGGCCATAACACATGATATGTGGTATTACCTGGTAGTGCTGGTGTGCTGTCATGAGGCTTGCAGCAGGTGTGTATCACTGGAATGACATCAATGTTCTCCATACTGGGGAGGGCCTCAGGAGCATGCATATTGAGGTTTACACATCTGGCATTGATCAGCATTACCCTTCTGTTTCTTTCCAGTTTTGTTTTCTATGGTGGTGGGTTGCTCTTTTCAGCCTTGCCTACGGGAGGATCTTTGTAGTTTGCAAAAGCCTTAGGCAATATCCAGACGCTCATGGGTAACAGGTGCAAGCCATCCCTGGGACAGCAGCATGTCTCACTATGGAGTCACCTATTACAACTGTATCAGGCATGTTGTTTCTCCTTCTGTCCTGTGACTGTTTGGCACACTAGCTTTGTGTACTATGTGTTACATGTGCTATGTCTGGAGTTTGTTTTATTGGGTGTCTGCTTTGGAGGCTTGTGTTGGTGTTGTGTGTTTGTAATTAGGGCCTCTGGGAATCTTTTTGTGTTTATGTGTTTGGTTTACAGTCGTTGTAGGTCTATGTGGGACTGGGTTTGTGGTGTATGTGGTTACCTTGTCCTCCTGACTAGTTTTGACAGTACTGATTTGGGGGTGCTCAGGCCCCGGTTTGGCTACCTGGTTGCGTCTATCACATACATTTGTATTTATTGGGTTGAGTTGTTGTTGTGTGTGTACTTGGGACAGGTGTCACATTGCCACTGGATTCACAGATTCTACTTGTTTTGCTTGGCCTTAGTGGATTGTATGTGTGGACACATTTTATTGCCATACTAGTGATCACTGATTACTTCACTTTTCATGTTAGATCTATCATGTGGTAGCTTCCTCATTCTCTTCAATGGTTTAGTAATTTATGGTGTCCAGCATGCCAGATGCCTGGGTGTATGGCATTGTGTCTTGTTGTTTGTGATTGCAGACTCCAAGCACTCTTGGCTGTGTTCCTGGTATGCCTGTATAACATGTTCTGCAGTGTGTCCCATATTCTGGACCTGCACAGGGCTTTTCATGGATTCCACATTGGTTTGTAGGGGTGCAAGCTATGCTTTATACATGTGTTTCACTGTGGTAGTCTGGCCACGGACCTGGGTCGTGATGTGTAACTACAGTGTGCTTACTCTATGGTCTGGTCTTACCAGTGAGGGATACACTTCTCATCTTGGCATCCAGTACACATATTTCTGATTATCACATCCAGTATGCTTACCCCTCTTGTGGAAGTGTTACATTTTGCATGTCCGTTTTGTTTGATGGATTCTGGGAAATTGTCTACACTTGTGTCAGTGCTAGTATAATACAAAGAGTATAGTGACATACACCTCAAAAGCTGACTTCACACTTCTTTGGACTGAGATGGTATGCGTTAAGCCCACTGGGCCAGTGGAAACCACAACACACAATGGTGACTCCTTCACAGACACTTTCTACGGACATCTCTGAGATAGCATGGACCATGCAATCACTAATAGAAACATTACCCTCTCCACCAAGGGAATGTGGCCTGTCTGGTGGACCCCAGCCATAAACAGACTTTATAACAGATGAAGGATACTAATGCAAGACAGAGCTACATCTCCTAAAGGGAAGGCGGCTGTGAGCAGCACTAGTAAAAAGCTACATTCTCTCATAAAGACATCCAAGGTCAACTTTGAGACATAAACACCAAAGACGATAGAGATAACCACACTGCCTTCTTCAGTTATGTCAGACACCTGGGTGGGAAACCTCAGATATGCTCTGAGTTGGTACACAACAACATATATTTCAGTGACCTGACA
The DNA here is from genome assembly GCF_019279795.1 of Protopterus annectens. Lineage (NCBI taxonomy): Eukaryota > Metazoa > Chordata > Ceratodontiformes > Protopteridae > Protopterus > Protopterus annectens. The sequence goes on from NC_056743.1 coordinate 1,239,828,957, forward strand.
GATATTGGCAACATTCTGGCAGACAGGTTCAGTGCAATTTTCCCCCTCCCTCCCTCACCACCAACAGAAGATAGTTATCACAGATGAATGTAACCTCACTGTCATCTCAGATGTCCATGTGAGAGCCGCACTCAGCAAAGACAAGAACACAGCATCATTGGGACCTGATGGTATCCCCAGTTGCGTGCTATGTGAACTCCAGAAGGAGCTAAACCCGTATATACAAATGCTATTTAACCGTAGCCTTGCTACAGGATATGTACCTGAACACTGGCGTACAGCAACAGTGGTCCCACTCCGCAAAGGAGATGCCTCCACAGACCCTGGGGACTACCACCACACAAGCTTAACCAGCCTTGTCTGCAAAGCCATGGAAAGAGTCATTATAGAGCTCTTAAACAGAGACATTGGTGACCTACAGACCCTTGATCCCACCCAGTTCAGCTTTGTACAGGGCAGATCCTGCATTTTGCACATGTTTGACTATTTTGATACTGTCAGTAGGGCCATTGATGAGGGCTACGCGGTTCACACAGCCTACCTGCACTTGGCTAGGGCCTTTGACACAATACCCCACTCAGGCATCATAGACAAGCTCAACAGCTGAAATATCAAATCATATGTCACAGGATAGTTTGCAAAATGGCTAGGAAACAGAACCCATGACGTCGACATTGCAGGTGCCTTGTCAGATTCAAAGCCAGTCACAAGTGGTGTCCCACAAAGATCTGTCCTGGGACCCGTCTTATTTGGCATTTACTTTTCAGATGTGAAAGCAAACATAGGAGGGTTGTGGCTGACAAAGTTTGCAGATGACTGCAACCTAGGCACCATATGTGAATACATCAGCCAGCACACACATCCTACAGAATGCCATCACAAAGACAGATAGCTGGTGCCGGAATCATGGCCTGAAACTGACTGCAACTGATGTGTGGTCATCCCCTTTGGGAGGAACAAAGTACACACAAATCAATACATAGACAGAAACCCACTGAGCACAGAATACAAATCAGACACCTGCGGACACATGTAGATAGTGACATCTTATTTGACACCCATGTTGCCAAAGTGGTTTGAAAGACTTTCTATCTTGCCCACCTTATCATGAAGGGTTTTCCATCCAGATCACAGGAGGTCATTGTACCACTATACTTCTCCCTTATCAGGCCCATGATTGAATACAAAGCCCCATTTGGTATGTACCTCACCCAGCACTTGCAACAGCTGGAGAGACCCCAAAAGTATCTTACCAAGGAGATCAGGGGTGTACAACACATGTCATATGCTTCCAGACTAAAGGAAATCCAGCTTTATTCAGTAGCATACCGCATACTTACAGGTGACCTATGCCTGACATACAAGACCATGTCCAATCAGGATGTGGTGGACATGCTCCATTGCAAGCAATCCAAATCCACCAGAACCATGGGAGCTGAAGATTTGAACCTCAGCACATACATGTATAGGACATGCTGGGGGACAGAGTCATAACTCACAGGCATCTCACACTCTAGCAGAGTATCCCAGTTCATGTTAGACAGAGTCCCTCACTGACTCTCTTCAAGAGAAGTCTGGATAACTGGATGTCAGATTGTAGTTTTACCCCAGGGGTCCTCCCTGTGTCACTACTAGACAGAGGCACAGTCAAGGTATTCAATTATGTACGGGGGTCATAATGTGTCACTACTAAGTGAGAGGCACAATATTCGGAATCTATTCTGTACACGTATTACCACTATAAGGGGTGGCAATAGCCACATCACTATGGCTAGGCTTATAAATGCACTAGGGCAGATAGCCTAGTAGTAAACTATGCAACTATGACACTATGGTGTATGTGTAGGTATTGTCAGTCAAGCGATATAATGTGGTTTGGGGGGCTTGATATCTTCCTGTCTTCCAACAATTTGTTGCCTATTCCTTCTAGCATGTCAAGGGATCAGTTGCTAGTGTCCTCTCCTGCTCAGCTAGTGAACCTGGGAATATTGAGGAAATGTTACAATTGACGCATGTACACAGACAACCCTCTCCTTCTCCCACAAAACACAAATGCATGCAAGAGATGCAACTATATAGCCAACCTGGAGGCTGAGCTCTCTCAACATAGGACTGGCAGGACCAGAGAGGAGGAGAAGGTGACCACACACACACCACAAACCCAGTCTCACATAGCACTATCACAACTTCAAATCATACACATAAACACACAAAGACATACTTGGAGGCTCTGATCACAGATCTACCATACCAGCAGAGGCCACCACAGCAGACACCCAAACAACTGCCTCCACAGGGCACAGCACATGCAACACATAGACCACAGAGTCAGTGTGCCAAACATTCACAGCCCTTAAGGCCAAACACAATACCAGACACACTCGTCATAGGTGACTCCATAGTCAGACACACTGACGTCCCGCTCACCAGATTGAGTAAGGAGAAGGTCACAGTAAGCTGCCTATCGGGCGCTGGGATCCACCACATAATGCAAGCACTCAGGTCACTCAACTGCAAGTACAAGTATGACACAGTCATTGTCCATGCTGGTGTGAACGACCTGAGATGTACCTCCCTGGACTACATGAAAAGAGACATAGAGGAGCTCTCTGCTTATGTAGACCAGGCAGGTATGACCCTGACCTTGAGCAGTATCCTACCTTCACCAAGAATGATGTCACAATACAGAGACAAGATGATCAGCTGTAATAGTTGGCTTAATCTATGGTGTCATTCAAAGGGGATCCAATGTCCGTCTGCCTGGGATGACATGCTGGACAAGCCACGCTGATTCACAGGGGACGGCTTGCACCTGTCACCCCTGGGCTTCCAGAATTTGGCCCAGGCTCTTGCAACCCCCATTGTGCCTTTTTTAGGCAAGGCTCAGATTCTAAACCTACCACCCTAGAACACAAAAAAGGAAGTAAACTAAGGGTGATGCTGCTCAATGCCAGACATCTCAACCTCAAGATGCACGCACTCAAAGCCCTTCTCAGTATGGGGAACATCGATGTCTGTGCTGTGACTGTAACCTGGTTCAAGGCTCCTGACAGCACCCCAGCAGTATCAGGTGTTACCTCATATCTTGCGTTCCGGCCCCAAAATCCGGACGACACCAAGAAAGGAGAGTGGGTGTCCATATTCATCAAGGACACCCTCACCTCAAGGTTGGTGGCAACACACGATGCATCGGAGACCATCCAGGTGCAATTAACCATAGGCAAGACTGCTCGGCAGTTTGTAGCAGGTTACAGGCCACCCTCTCAAACTCAGGAACCTCACACAGCTTTCCTGAAAACACTGGAGGGGATAAATGTATCTCCAAACACCATCGTACTGGGTGATTTCAACTATCCCAATATAGACTGGGATCACTAGTCAAGCCCTAATCAAGCCCCAACACTCTAGGCCAAAGGTTCCTAGAGTTCATAACCTCAAATGCCATGGAACAACTAGTCACCATCCCCACAAGAGGAGACAACATACTAGATCACATCATCACGAACATGGGGTCACAATGTTCAACACCAGAAGTATACCCATCATTGGTGAGATCAAATCATAAACTAATCTCACTGGAAGTCCACATACCACCCACACCCCAGATAAAGAACACCACAGTGAAGAACTTCTCAGAAGCCAACTTCACACTTCTAAAGACTGATGTGGTCTCTTTCAAGGCCCCCAAGCCAGCAGAAACCATTACCCAAGCCGCTGAATCACTTACAAATGCCTTCTACCAGCACCTCCAGGACTGCATGGATCAGGCAATCCCACACAAAACAAAGACTCTTTGTACCAAAGGCATGCGTGCAGTCTGGTGGACCCCAGCCATAAACATGCTCTACATCAGAAGGAAGGTGCTACTACAAGGTAGAGCAAATTCCGTAGAAGGGAAGACACCCCTGCTCATTATGCGTAAAGAACTGAGATCTCCCATAAAATCATCCAGGGCACATTTTGAGAGAAAACTCGCTAAGGACTCAGAAGACAATCATGAGGCCTTTTTTAGCTATGTTGGAAACCTGGGAGGTGACTCCCAGATATGCTCAGGATTAGTTCATAATGATGTAAAGATCACTGAACCTACAGACATTGGCAACATACTGGCTGACAGGTTCAGTGCATATTCCCCCCCCCCTCCCCCCTAAAGGGAGGGATATTTATACCAGGGGATTGTAGCCCCCCAAACATCTCAAATGCTCAGGTGAGAACTGCTCTATCCAAGGCATGAAACACAGCATCCATGGGACCGGATGGTGTCCCCGGTTGTGGGCTCCACAAACTCAATGAGGAATTGAACCCGCAGTTAGGGCAGCTGTTTAATCTTGGCCTCACCTCAGGATACGTACCCAAGGAGTGCCGTACGGCAACGGTGGTCCCACTTCACAAAGGTGGTGCCTCCACCGACCCCGGACACTACCGTCCCATCAGCTTGACAAGCCTGGTCTGCAAAGCTATGGAGAGGATCATAATGGAACTCATGAATGAAGACATAGGGGACTTGCAGATTTTGGATCCAACCCAGTTTGGCTTTGTCAAGGGCGATCGTGCCTTTTAAACTTGGTTGACTATTTCAGAATGGTCACCAAGGCCATTGACGAGGGCAAAGCAGTCCACACAGCCTACCTTGACCTGGCAAAGGCTTTCAATACAATACCCCACTCGGGTGTCATTGACAAACTCACCAGCTTAAATGTAGACCCATACGTCACAAGATGGGTTACAAACTGGTAAGTGACAGCACCCACAGGGTCAAGGTTGATGGTGCCATGTCACACTCAAAGCCTGTCACAAGTGGTGTTCCACAGGGCTCAGTCCTGGGCCCACTTTTGTTTGGCATCTACTTTTCAGACGTACAAGCAAACACAGGAGGATTATAGCTGACAAGGTTTGCAGATGACTGCTAACTGGGAACCATAGTTGACAACCCATCTGACACAGACATTCTTCAGATGGGTCTCATAGAAACAGATAACTGGTGCCAGAGCCATGGCCTACAATTAAACGCTAAACAATGCATAGTCATACCCTTTGGGAAGAACAAGGTTACCCCTGGTTACCATATAGGTGTTACTCCTCTAAGCACAGGAGAGGTTATCAGGGATCTGGCTACCCAGGTTGAGAGTAACCTTTCATTTGACACTCACATTGCCAAAGTAGTTAGGAAGACCTTCTACATTGCCCACCTCATCATGCAGGGATTCATATCTAGATCAAGGGAGGTCATTGTTCCCCTGTACTCATCACTCATCAGACCAATGATTGAGTACAATGCCCCATTCGGAATGTTTCTGACCCAACACCTGCAGCAATTGGACAGGCCCCACACATTGCTCACCAGACGGATAAAAGGTCTCAAATGTATGTCTTATGCTGCCTGACTGCAGGAACCCCAGCTCAATTCAGTCGCCTACCATCTGCTCAGAGGTGGCCTGTGCCTGTCATACTAGGCCATGTCCAACCCGGAATTAATGAACATGCTTCACCTCAAAACCTCTAACTCCATCAGATCTACATGGGCAGGAGACTTAAACCTCAACACGGCTATTCATAGGGTGTGCTGGAGGGACAGATTCATCACCGAGAGACTCCCTATGCTGTGGAACATCATCCTGGTACATGTGAGGCTGGGCACCTCACTGGCTTTGTTCGGGAGAAATCATGACCAATGGATGGGTGATCGCAGTTATACCCCAGGGATAACCTCGGTGTCACTGCTTGACAGAGGCACAGCAACATAATGGGCATATTATCCTTAGAACTGAAGGGGTGGCGGAAGCCACAAAACTCTGGGCTAGGCTTATATATGCCCTAGGGCAGATAGCCTAGTATGACTCTATGCACCTATGAACATAGGCCTGGTGCAGTTCCTGCTATTAGGACAGTGGTCTGCAGCAAGCTATTTAGTAGTAGGCAGTTTTAGCAATTGGTATTTGACCATGGCTAATCCATGTTGCTTCTTGTTGTGGTACCAACATGGGGGTGTGGTTATCCATGACATTTATTGCTAGTCACCCTCGTTTTGTAGCTTGTTCCATGTTTTTGCACATGTACATCCCTGTATGAGGTGTGACCTGGTAATGTTAGGGTGCTGGTGTGGGCTTTGTCCCAGTTGTCTATTACAGCACTGATATCTACATCCTCTATACTGTGTGCGGTTACACTGCACACATCTTGCTATTTATACTTCTGGCATTGGGTAGCATTACATCTAGGTTCCTATCCCTTGTGGTACCTATGAATGTGGGTTTGTGTTTTGTGGTTTGTGATGGGTGAGGGTGGATGTTAGTCAGGGTCCTCAGGTGTGCATATGTTACATGGTGTTGCATTACTTGACACATGGCATTCATGCCTCGGGTGGTGCTGCAGGGCTGCCTCTGTCGGATGCACATACTACACTCCCTGTACATGTTTGGAAGCAGGTTGTGTCATGTTAGGCATCCCTGTCACTATATGAGTGAGTCAGAGCGGGTATCAGTCCCAGTGTTCCTACTGACCAAGTGTATGTGCTATGCGTTGCCTCTTTGCCAAGGCCAGGGCATACTGGGCATGCCTCCTTCTGCCTACTGGGGCAAGGTCAGGTTGTTCCTCCTCCGAGTCACCCTCTGCCTGTGGTGGCCTTGACAATGGTGGGGGTATGTTTGGCCCAGCCCTATGCTGGTCCTGCTGCAGCTGTTTCTGCAGGATCATATTATGTAGCATAGCACATATCATGATCATTTGGGTACATGTAGTTGGTGTGTACTGCAAGGCTCCAGCAGATGTGTCCAGACACTGAAACCGTGACTTGAGCAGCCCAAACACATGCTCTATGACGTTATGTGTTTGTGCGTGTGCCTCATTATGGCGTTACTGTTCAGGTGTGTGTGCATTTCTGATGGGTGTCATCAGCCACGGCTCAAGTGCGTAACCTGCATCCCCCACTAGATGTCCGTGTGGGAAGTCCCCACTGGCAAATGATTGGTACAGCTGCGTCAGATGCCAGATGTGGGAATCGTGGTAGCTCCCAGGGCAGCCAGCACACACATTCATTATTAAGCCCTGGGCATCACACACGATCTGGCAGTTGATGGAGGGGAATCCCTTGTGGTTCATGTAGGCTCTACCCCGCTCACCGGCTGGTGCTTTGATGCGTATGTGCGTGCAGTCTATTGCACCCAATACCTCAGGGTATCCCGCTATTTGCTGGAAGAGACGCATATTGCTGGCCACAACCTCACTGGCATTGGGGAAATATACATGATCACCGACATGTGCTGACATGGCATCCAGGAACTGGTGCAGTACCCTGGAGGCTGATGCCTGTGATATCCCCATCATATCACCAGTTGGTCTCTGGAAGGTACTTGTTGCTAGTATTCTTAGGCCAACACATACCTTGGTTTCCACTGGGATGGGTTCCCCTCTGTTGGTTCTTTGTGTGAGGTGTGGCCTGCACAGCTCAACAATTTGCTGCAGAAGGTCTCTGTCCACTCTGTAGCGCTCTACTATCTCCAGCTCATGTAATCCATGGTAGGTGACCCTGGGCCTGTATACTCTTCTCCTTCTCCTCACTCTGGGTTGTCTGTCAGCATCGGCATTGTCACCACCCTCAGCAATTCACCTATGCCTGATTATAACAGCTATGGCAGCCCCTAGCATTTCTGCTCTGAGTTCAGCTTTTTTCAGTTTTCAATTCTGATAGCTTACTTTCTTGCAGTATCTCTTGTGAGAAACACCCTGCACTGCTCTTTGCAGTGTTTTAAGTGCTGGGTTGAGGTTCTAGTCTGCCTGTGTAATTGCCTGCTTCCAATTGTTTCCACCAATTAACTCCAGCAGTATCCTCTGGCAGTTTCCCTGTATTTTGGTTGTTTCCTATTTCCTCTCTGTTTCCTCAAGGGGAGCAATGTGCACACCAGCTTAAGCACGCTCACAGTCACTTAAACGCGCGCACACATCCTTACACAGTGTTACATGCGCACACACATCCTTACACGGTGTGAACTTGGCTGATTCATGTTAAAACGTGCGCACACTGCCTTCCACACATGCATGCCCGCGCAAACCGTTGTAAACGGTTTGCAACACGCTCCCACATGTTGAACCTGCCTTACACGAGTGCACACGTGCGCATGCACGTATTTCAAGAAAATTTGAGTGTAGGGATAGTGTGCACCCTCTATTTCTTGACTTTCCTAGTGTTCTGTTGGGACACACCTCTCTCCCTGATGTCTGTCTGTCATCTGTCACGTTACATTGCCCTCCAATCTGATACATTTATTTCTATCATTCCCCCCCATGATGTCACCTACCTCTTACTCTGTTCCTCCCCCTTCTATACCTCTTACACTACTCACAAAGTGCTCATTACCTATGTGGCAGTGTGATTCAGTATTGTAACCCTCATTTTCATAGGATTGCCTAGTAATGTTTAGTTACATGTCTTACACGGAGCTTCCCCCCCCTTGACAACCACTAAACGGAGGCCATATTGTTTTTGGTCTGCAAGTCCCTCCATTGACATTCCATGTAATACATAAATCCCACAATTGTGGGCTTATAAGCTTCGGTTTTCAGTTTTAGGTAGCGCACCCCGTTTGCGCGGGTGTGCGCTGCAGTTAAACATCATAATCCCACGAAAAAAAAAAAGTTATTTATAATATTTTTGCAACACTTTTTCATGCCAATGGCCACATATTTGGCCATTGGCATGCTTAATGAAACATATGCTCTCTTTATTTGGAGCTGACATAGCTCCGTTTTTATTTTTGCAGAAATGTGCTCAGTTGTCTGCTGAGTACATTTCTGCAGCTAACACGTCCATTACACGGACTGGTTTGGGCTTCTTGGATCGCTCAAATACCTCATTTGCATATATTTCAGCTGCAAATGAGGTATTGAGCATTTCCACGCCCAGTCCGTGTAAGAGACATGTTAGCTGTCTCTTACACGGAGGTTTGGGCTGTTCCTGAATCGGGAGGCTTACACGGAGGCTTATACTACTCTTGAACTCCGTGTAAGCCTTCCTGAATCCTGCCCTTTATCTATTTATCCACTGTTGAAACATAATGCTTTGAAATTAAGCAACAACTATTACTATTGTTTTTGTGTAACCAGTATTCATCTGATTGCATAACTTTATCTGAACAACATTTTAATTGTTAGCAGTGTTTCCGTTTTGCAAAATTGTTAAATATCATAGTTATACATCAGTGACAGGTTAAAATGTTAACTCCATCTTTACTCTGACTTTCTTACAGTGGAACTTTGAAAATATGTTTCCCCAGCTTGCACTTACTTAAGATGAGGTAAAATTTGCAGTTGATTTAAAATAAAAGGAAATGTAGGGTGCCCCATAATATAATGCTTTATATGTTATATTAGTAACTGTAATTTGTGCTTAAATTGAGGTTAAGTGCTATTTCATAAAAGTGCATTTGCTAATACTGTTATAAAAGTCAGTGTGAATGGATCACTGGCAGTATCACACATTTCCAGAGGTTTCTAGTTAGCAATACATTACATAACCCTAACAGCCACTCAAGAGTCATCTGACACTACCTGTTATGAATCATATTTATTGTGTTAACAGAAAAACAGCAAAACTGCAGTCCAAGATAAATGCAGTTCAAGATTAATCCTCCTGATAGTACTTTGTCAGATAAAGAAGTTAGGATCTCTATATTACTAAAGAAGGAAGAATAGAGTTATCTGTGAGTGTGAAGTCTCTGAATAATGCAAAGATGACAGAGAAATTTGGATGAGCAAGAACTTGTTTTATAGAATGCCTTAGGCAGTAGAACACTAAAATCGTGTGAAAAATAAGAATTAGGTTTGCAAATATCTGGAAAACAGCAGAGGTGGAGTTGACTGTCTCATTTAATAATCCCACAGGCCTCTTTTTCTTTGCTCATTATTTAAAGTTATTTTACTCTAAATTTTAATCAGGTTTGCTGCCTTTCAAAATGAAGATAACAAAAAAGAACTGCAGCTATAACAGCTATTCTCTTGGAAATTATTATTTCAAGAAATGCACCCAGGTATCTGTGGACAATGATGTAGCCTTTAGTTCCAGAAATATGATAAAAAATCAATGAGAGACATATTCTGGGCACTACCGGGCTTTAGAATAAACTCCCTATACCCCTGAGAAGATTACAATTAAAGGATTTCATCAATCAGGCCTTAATATGGATATTATTCATCCAATCAAGTCACTTTTCAGCAAAACATGATCAGATAAACATAACACAATGACTCAGAACTTGCTTAGAGTTTTATTACATGTTCCAAAGCTGCACACTTTACTCATTTGTAGGAGTAGGGCACTTACCACTAATGTGAGAAAACTTCTGAGGAAATTGATAATGCATAATCTTTGGTGAGTGTCAGTTTACGTTTGAGACTTTATCCAGTGATATCTCTCTCAAAAAAATAAACATACACCAATACCTCTAAAGTCACAATTTACTTAAGACTATTAACTTTGATATATGCTAGACATGACTTTCTAATTGCACTAGTTCTAGCTAATATCTCAACAGTTCTTTGACTCTGGCTTCGCTATTTACACATCTTTTCATGTTTTCTCTTGCATTTCTTTTTCATTCTGCCACTTTCACTTTTTTTAATTTCTCCGAGTCTTTTGGGTTTCTAATACCATGATGGGATGGAACACATTCCTTAGTCAAAGTACAATTAAAGTTCATAAAATTAGTATTGTTTCAATCTTTGATGTCAGCCAGAAGTCCTCTTTGCAGCACCTGCAATGTGCCCAGTAATGACTCCTTTTGTAATTTGTATGGGGTTACATGTATTGGTAACATATCTAAATATGATTGTAGATTCCTTTTTATAAGACCCTTTGCTCCTACTACTATTGGAACTGTCAGGGTATCTTTTTTCCACATTGCTCTCATTTCTGCCTGCAAGTCCTGATATTTTATGATTTTGTGTCTCTCGTACTCAAGACACTGTAGTCACTGGGTGTGACGATTTTAATGATTAATGCTACTTTTGTCTTCTTTTCATGGACCACTATATCCACTTTTCTAGCATCAGTCTTTTGAACTGGTGGTAATGTGTGATCCCATGTGATATAGACAGCATAATTTTCTGTGATGCTTTGTGACTCAGGTTTCCAGTGTTTTTCAGCCATTTCAGTACCATAATGTTTGCACAATCCCCAGTGCAGCAGTCTTGCCACATTATTATGCCTTTCAGTGTATATAGTCTGTCTGCCATTAGTATGTCCCAACCAGCAACAAGGTGTGCAACTGTTTTCAATTCTGTTTTACAAAACCTACACGTGTCTGTTTCTCCCACATGTTCAATGGACTTTGTAAACCAATGTGTACGTAGCCCACTAACTTGGGCTGCCAATACTTACCTTTCATCTCTTGGTTTGAATTCACCTCTCCTTAGCCATTCCTGCATTAATTCCTGATCAACATGAGGTTCTTCCAGAAATGTTTTATACCTGAAACTATATTTATGCATTTTCCACATTTCTTGCCTTCTCATCTAGTCCTTCACCTTATGTCTTTCTTTTGTTTTTTGGCACATTCAGTTGCTGCTGATTTCTATCTACTTCTGGTTTGATTTCCATTCCTGCTTGATGCTGATATGCTTCTGATAGACTAAGCATGAAATAATCTTAGATTTATTCTCCCCGTGTTTCAAAACATTTACGACCTTTGGGTCTTGTGAGGTCAGCAGATATGTGTGCAGTCCTATGATTGCAGATCTATACAGATAATCAGTTTCAAGGAGGCCCATCCCTCCTTTGGAATGGGGAATATGTAATCTTGGTATGCCCTGATTTTTATAAATCATTTGGTGAGCATGGAGCATCCTTCTTGTTTTCCTGTTTAATCTATAAAACACGTTTTGGGGCCAGCCAATCACTCCAAAACTGCAAGTTAGGACAGGAACAGCAAATAGGTTTATAGCTTGAAATATGTTCCTAGATGTCAACTCTGTTTTCAGGATTAATTTAAGTCTTCTAAAGTATTCCTTACTAAGTTTTATTCACATTTGTTCATGTTTCATTGTTCAACCTTCATTAGTTCCCAAATATTTATACACTCCTTCTTGCTCAAGTTCTTTTACAGCACATCTTGACCAAAACTGATGTTTTCCTGGCGCTGCAGTTTTCTTGCTTTAAAGGACACTTTGGCACACTTATCAAGACCAAATGACATTCTTATATCATCTGAAAAAGGTTTGACAACTTGCAGTTATCCTTTTAGTTCTTCATTTGATGAACTATATAGTTTTAAATCATCAACAAAGAGAAGATGAGAAGTTTTTACACTTTGTTGTTTTCTACGAGCCAAATTATAGCCATGATCTAAGCTGTTAAGTAGCGAGCTTAATGGGTTAAGGGCAAGACAGAATAGCACTGGTGACAGAGAGTCACCCTGGACTATCCCCCTTTGAATTTTTATCCCTGGAATAATAATTAGTCCTTTATCGTGGCTTAACTGCAAAGTGGTCTGCCACTGTTTCATGGACATTGCAATGTAGTCAATCAGTGTAGGGTGTATCTTATAATACATTTTTAAGAACTCTTTTATCCATGAATGTGGGATACTATCAATTAATTTTTGTAGTCAGTCCATGCCATACTTAGATTTTTTCCCCTTTTTGCAGTTCTCCACTATGATTTTAACAACAAATGATTCTTTGTTCCATATGACTTTATTTTATTGTCCTTTTGTTCTATTGCAATAATTGAGTTTTCTTCAAAATGACTATAAACTCCGTCGGCATCAATTCCAGTGTATAGTTTATGCATCGACGGAAGGCAAGTTATTGGTCTATAATTTTTTAGGGTAGCTTGCAAGTTTACTCTTAAGTAGGAACATTGATTTTCCTGTTGTTAGCCAGGTTAGTGTCTGTTCAGGGTGCGCATATAAATAGTTCTTACGCATGCAAAGATGTTAATACTTTTAACTAGACGTTAGGTACTGCATCTGGGCCTAAGGTTTTCCAGTTAGAGGCTTTTCTTATCTTTGTTTCAATCTCTCTGTTTGTTACTTCATCCCATTTCATATCCCGTACCTTTAAACTTCTTATTCTTTCTTTTACTTCTTTTATCCATTTAGCATCTTTGTTATGTTCCACAGGATCTTCATAAATACTTCTCCAAAAATGTATCTATTTCTTCTTTTTTTGATGGTCTTTCAATTCCTTTTACCTTGCTTCCCAGTTCTCTATAAAACTTTTTTGGTTCACCAATAAATTACTTATTTTGTATTTTTCCTTTATATTTATCTGCATATCTTTTAAGTTTTTCCGCCTGTGCTGAGATTTTTAGTTTGTTATTTGTGATAGTGCATGATAGATCCTGATCTGTTCTAATACTGCCTATTGCTTTTATCACATCTATCTTTCTAAGTATTTTTGATAATCTGTTCCCTCTTCTGTGCTCTTCTAACAGTGACACTTCTTGGGCAGGATTCAGGAAGGCTTACACGGAGTTCAAGAGTAGTGTAAGCCTCCGTGTAAGCCTCCCGATCCAGGAACAGCCCAAACCTCCGTGTAAGAGACAGCTAACACGTCTCTTACACGGACTGGGCGTGGAAATGCTCAATACCTCATTTGCAGCTGAAAGATATGCAAATGAGGTATTTGAGCGATCCAAGAAGCCTAAACCAGTCTGTGTAACGGACGTGTTAGCTGCAGAAATGTACTCAGTTGACAACTGAGTACATTTCTGCAAAATTGACAACGGAGCTATGTCAGCTCCAAATAAAGGGTGCATATGTTTCATTTAGCATGCCAATGGCCAAATATGTGGCCATTGGCATTAAAAAGTGTTGCAAAACAATTAAAAACAACTTTTTTTTTTTTGTGGGATTTTCATGTGTAACTGCAGTGCACACCCGCGCAAACGGGGTGCGCTGCTTAAAACTGAAAACCGAAGCTTTTAAGCCCACAATTGTGGGTTTAATGTAATACATGGAATGACAATGCAGGGACTAGCAGACCAAAAACAATATGGCCTCCGTGTAGCGGTTGTCAAGGGGGGGAAGCTCCGTGTAAGACATGTCACTAAGCATTACTAGGCAATCCTATGTAAATGAGGGTTACAATACTGAATCACACTGCCACATAGGTAATGAGCACTTTCTGAGTAGTGTAAGAGTTATAGAAGGGGGAGGAATAGAGTAAGAGGTAGATGACATCACGGGGGGGAATGATAAAAATAAGTGTATCATATTGGAGGGCAGTGTAACGTGAGAGATGACAGACAGACATCAGGGAGAGGGGTGTGTCCCAACAGAACACTAGGAAAGTCAAGAAATAGAGGGTGCACACTATCCCTACACTCAAACTTTCTTGATATACGTGCATGCGCGCGTGTGCGTGTGTGTAAGGCAGGTTCAACATGTGGGAGCGTGTTGCAAACCATTTACAATGGTTTGCGCGGGCGTGCACGTGTGTAAGGCAATGTGCTCGCGTTTTACCATGAATCAGCTAAGTTCACACTGTGTAAGGATGTGTGCGCGCGTGTAACACCATGTAAGGATGTGTGCGAGCGTTTAAATATCTGTGAGCATGCTTATGCTGGTGTGCACATTGCTCCCCTTGAGGAAACAGAAAGGAAAAAGGAAACAACCAGATTACAGGGAAGTTGCCAGAGGATACTGCTGGTGTTAATTGGTGGAAACAATTGAAAGCAGGCAATTACACAGGCAGACTAGAAGCCCAACCCAGTACTTAAAACACTGCAAACAGCAGTGCAGGCTGTTTCTCACAAGAGATACTGCAAGAAAGGAGTAAGCTATCAGAATTGAAAAGTGAAAAAAGCTGAACTCAGAGCAGAAATGCTAGGGGCTGCCATAGCTGTTATAATCAGGCATAGGCGAATTGCTGAGGGTGGTGACAATGCCGATGCTGACAGACAACCCAGAGTGAGGAGAAGGAGGAGAGTATACAGGCCCAGGGTCACCTACCATGGGTTACATGAGCTGGAGATAGTAGAGCGCTACAGAGTGGACAGAGACCTTCTGCAGCAAATTGTTGAGCTGTGCAGGCCACGTCTCACACACAGAACCAACAGAGGGGACCCCATCCCAGTGGAAACCAAGGTATGTGTTGGCTTAAGAATACTAGCAACAGGTACCTTCCAGAGACCAACTGGTGATATGATGGGGATATCACAGGCATCAGCCTCCAGGGTACTGCACCAGTTCCTGGATGCCATGTTAGCACATGTCAGTGATCATGTATATTTCCCCAATGCCCGTGAGGTATTGGCCAGCAATATGCGTCTCTTCCAGCAAATAGCAGGATACCCTGAGGTACTGGGTGCAATAGACTGCGCGCACATACGCATCAAAGCACCAGCTGGTGAACGGGGTAGAGCCTATATTAACCACAAGGGATTCCCCTCCATCAACTGCCAGGTCGTGTGTGATGCCCAGGGCTTAATAATAAATGTGTGTGCTGGCTGCCCTGGGAGCTACCACGATTCCCACATCTGGCATCTGACGCAGCTGTACCAATCATTTGCCAGTGGGGACTTCCCACACGGACATCTAGTGGGGGATGCAGGTTATGCACTTGAGCCGTGGCTGATGACACCCATCAGAAATGCACACACACCTGAACAGGAACGCCATAATGAGGCACATGCACAAAAATGTAATGTCATAGAGCGTGTGTTTGGGCTGCTCAAGTCACGGTTCTGGTGTCTGGACACATCTGGTGGAGCCTTGCAGTACACACCAACTACATGTACCCAAATGATCATGATATGTGCTATGCTACATAATATGATCCTGTGGAAACAGCTGCAGCAGGACCAGCATAGGGCTGGGCCAAACATACCCCCACCATTGCCAAGGCCACCACAGGCAGAGGGTGACTCGGAGGAGGAACAACCTGACCTTGCCCCAGTAGGCAGAAGGAGGCGTGCCCAGTATGCCCTGGCCTTGGCAAAGAGGCAACACATAGCACATACACTGGCTCAGTAGGAACACTGGGACTGATACCCCCTCTGACTCACTCATATAGTAACAGGGATGCCTAACATGACACAACCTGCTTCCAAAAATGTACAGGGAGTGTAGTATGTGCATCCGACAGAGGCAGCCCTGCAGCACCACCTGAGGCATGAATGCCATGTGTTAAGTAATGTAACACCATGTACCATATGCACATCTGGGGACCCTGACTAACATCCACCCCCACCAATCATAAACCACAAAAACACAAACCCACCTTCATAGGTACCACAAGGGATAGGAACCTAGATGTAATGCTACCCAATGCCAGAAGTATAAACAGCAAGATGCATGCAGTGTAAACGCACACAGTATAGAGAATGTAGATATCAGTGCTGTAATAGAAAACTGGGTCAAAGCCCACATCAGCACCCTAACACTACCAGGTCACACCTCATACAGTGATGTACATGTGCAAAAACATGGAAGAAGCTACAAAACGAGGGTGACTAGCAATAAATGTCATGGATAACCACACCCCCATGTTGGTACCACAACAAGAAGCAACATGGATTAGCCATGGTCAAATACCAATGGCTAAAACTGCCTACTACTATATAGCTTGCTGCAGACCACTGTCCTAATAGCAGGAACCGCACCAGGCCTATGTTCATAGGTTCATAGGTTCATACTAGGCTATCTGCCCTAGGGCATTTATAAGCCTAGCGCAGAGTTTTGTGGCTTCCGCCACCCCTTTAGTTTGAAGGATAATATGCCCATTATTTTGCTGTGCCTCTGTCAAGCAGTGACACTGAGGTTATCCCTGGGGTATACCTGCGATCTCCCATCCATTGGTCAAGATTTCTCTTGAACAAAGCCAGCGAGGTGCTCTGCCTCACATGTACTGGGATGTTGTTCCACAGCATAGGGAGTCTCTGGGTGATGAATCTGTCCTTCCAGCACGTCCTATTAATAGCCGTGTTGAGGTTTAAGTCTCTTGCCCTTGTAGTTCTGATGGATTTAGAGGTTTTGAGGTGAAGCATGTTCATTAATTCTGGGTTGGACATGGCCTTGTATGTCAGGCACATGTCACCTCTGAGCAGACGGTAAGCGACTGAATAGAGCTGGAGTTCCTTCAGTCGGGCAGCATAAGACATATTTCTAAGACCCTTTATCCTTCTGGTGCTGAATTTTTGGGACCTTTCCAATTGCTGCAGGTGTCGGGTCAGATACATTCCGAATGGGGCATTGTACTCAATCAGTGATGAGTACAGGGGAACAAGGACCTCCCTTGATCTAGATGTGAATCCCTGCATGATCAGGTGGGCAATGTAGAAGGTCTTCCTAACTACTTTGGCAACGTGAGTGTCAAACGAAAGGTTACTGTCAACCTGGGTGCCCAGATCCCTGATAACCTCTTCTGTGCTTAGAGGATTGCCACCTATATGGTAACTAGGGGTATCCTTGTTTTTCCCGAAGGGTATGACTATGCATTTTTTAGCGTTTAACTTTAGGCCATGGCTCTGGCACCAGTTATCCGTTTCTATGAGACCCTTCTGAAGGATGTCTGTGTCAGATGGGTTTTCAACTATGGTTCCCAGTTTGCAGTCATCTGCAAACTTTGTCAGCCATAATGCTCCTGTGTTTGCTTGTACTTCTGAGAAGTAGAGGCCGAACAAAAGTGGGCCCAGGACTGAGCCCTGTGGGACACCACTTGTGACAGGCTTGGAGTCTGACATGGCGCCAGCAACTCTGACCCTGTGGGTTCTGTCACTTAGACAGTTTGCAACCCATCTTGTGACATATGGGATTACATTTAAGCTGGTGAGTTTTTCAATGATACCCGAGTGGGGTATTGTGTCGAAAGCCTTTGCCAGGTCAAGGTAGGCTGTGTGGACTGCCTTGCCCTCGTCAATGGCCTTGGTGACTGCTTTGAAAAAGTCAACCAAGTTTAAAAGGCATGATCTGCCCTTGACAAAGCCAAACTGGGTTGGATCCAAAGTCTGCAAGTCCCCTATGTCTTTATTTATGAGTTCCATTATGATCCTCTCCATAGCTTTGCAGACCAGGCTTGTCAAGCTGATGGGACGGTAGTTTTCGGGGTCGGTGGAGGCACCTCCTTTGTGAAGTGGGACCACCGTTGCCGTACGCCACTCCTTGGGTACGTATCCTGAGGTGAGGCTAAGATTAAACAGCTGCCCTAACTGCGGGTTTAATTCCTCATTGAGTTCATGGAGCACACAACCGGGGACACCATCTTGTCCCATGGATGCTGTGTTTTTCACCTTGGATAGAGCAGTTCTCACCTGAGCATTTGAGATGTTTGGGGGGCTACAATCCTCTGGTATAGATATCTCTCCTTTGGGGAGGTGAGAAATCTGCACTGAACCTGTCAGCCAGTATGTTGGCAATGTCTGTAGGTTCAGTGATTTTTACATAATTTTGAACTAATTCTGAGCATATCTTGGAGTTTCCTCCCAGGTTTCTAACATAGCTAAAAAAGGCCTTATGATTGTCTTTTGAGTCCTTAGCGATTTTTCTCTCAAAATTTGCCTTGGATAATTTTATGAGAGATCTCAGTTTTTTACTTATAATGAGCAGGGGTGTCTTACCTTCTACGGATTTTGCTCTATCTTGTAGTAGCTCCTTCCTTTTGTTGTAGAGCTTGTTTATGGCTGGGGTCCACCAGACTGGACGCTTGCCTTTGGTACAAAGAGTCTTTGTTTTGTTTGGGATTGCCTGATCCATGCAGTCCTGGAGGTGCTGGTAGAAGGCATTTGTAAGTGATTCAGCGGTTTGGGTAATGGTTTCCGCTGGCTTGGGGGCCTTGAAAGAGACCACACCAGTCTTTAGAAGTGTGAAGTCAGCTTTTGAGAAGTTCTTCACTGTGGTCTTTTTTATCAGGGGTCGGGGCAGGATGTGGACTTCCAGTGAGATTAGTTTATGATCTGATCTCACCAATGATGGGTATACATCTGGTGTTGAACATTGTGACCCCATGTTCATGATGATGAGATCTAGTATGTTGTCTCCTCTTGTGGGGATGGTGACTAGTTGTTCCATGGCATTTGAGTTTATGAACTCCAGGAACCTTTGGGCTAGAGTGTTGGGGCTTGAGTAGTGATCCCAGTCTATATTTGTATAGTTGAAATCACCCAGTATGATGGTGTTTGGAGATACATTTATCCCCTCCAGTGTTTTCAGGAAAGCTGTGTGAGGTTCCTGAGTTTGAGAGGGTGGCCTGTAACATGCTACAAACTGCAGAGCAGTCTTGCCTACGGTTAATTGCACCTGGATGGTCTCCGATGCATCGTGCGTTGCCACCATCCTTGAGGTGAGGGTGTCCTTGATGAATATGGACACCCACCCTCCTTTCTTGGTGTTGTCCGGATTTTGGGGCCGGAACGCATGATATGAGGTAACACCTGATAGTGCCGGGGTGCTGTCAGGAGCCTTGAACCAGGTTTCATTTACAGCACAGACATCGATGTTCTCCATACTGAGAAGGGCTTTGAGTGCATGCATCTTGAGGTTGAGACTTCTGGCTTTGAGCAGCATTACCCTTAGTTGTTTTCCTTTTTTGTGTTCTAGGGTGGTAGGTTTAGAATTTGAGCCTTGCCTAAAAAAGGCACAATGGGGGTGGCAAGAGCCTTAGCCAAAATCCGGAAGCCCAGGGGTGACAGGTGCAAGCCGTCCCTTGCAAATCAGCGTGGCTTGTCCAGCATGTCATCCCAGGCAGACAGACATTGGATCCCCTTTGAATGACACCATAGTTTAAGCCAATTATTACAGCTGATCATCTTGTCTCTGTATTGTGGCATCATTCTTCGTGAAGGTAGGGTACTGCTCAAGGTCAGGGTCATACCTGCCTGGGCTACATAATCAGTGAGCTCCTCTATGTCTCTTTTCATGTAGTCCAGGGAGGTACATCTCAGGTCGTTCACACCAGCATGGACAACGACTGAGTCATACTTGTACTTGCAGTTGAGTGACCTGAGTGCTTGCATTATGTGGTGGATTCCAGCACCCGATAGGCAGCTTACTGTGACCTTCTCCTTACTCAATCTGGTGAGTGGGACGTCAGTGTCTCTGACTATGGAGTCACCTATGACAAGTGTGTCTGGCATTGTGTTTGGCCTTAAGGGCTGTGACTGTTTGGCACACTGACTCTGTGGTCTATGTGTTGCATGTGCTGTGCCCTGTGGAGGCAGTTGTTTGGGTGTCTGCTTTGGTGGCCTCTGCTGTTTTGGTAGATTTCTGATCAGAGCCTCCGAGTATGTGTTTGTGTGTTTATGTGTATGATTTGAAGTTGTGATAGTGCTATGTGAGACTGGGTTTGTGGTGTGTGTGGTTACCTTCTCCTCCTCTCTGGTCTTGCCAGTCCTATGTTGAGAGAGCTCAGCCTCCAGTTTGGCTATATAGTTGCATCTCTCACATGTATTTGTGTTTTGTGGGAGAAGGAGAGGGTTGTCTGTGTACATGAGGCAATTGTAACATTGCCTCAATATTCCCAGGTTCACCAGCTGAGCAGGAGAGGACACTAGCAACTGATCCCTCGACATGCTAGAAGGAATAGACAAAAAATGTTGGAATACAGGAAGATATCAAGCCCCCCAAACCACATTATATTGCTTGACTGACAATACCTACACATACACCATAGTTTCATAGTTTCATAGTTTACCACTAGGCTATCTGCCCTAGTGCATTTATAAGCCTAGCTATAGTGATGTGGCTATTGCCACCCCTTATAGTGGTAATAAGTGTACAGAATAGATTCCGAATATTGTGCCTCTGACTTAGTAGTGACACATTATGACTCCCTTACGTAATCGAATAACTTGACTGTGCCTCTGTCTAGTAGTGACACAGGGAGGACCCCTGGGGTAAACCTACAATCTCACATCCAGTTGTCCAGATTTCTCTTGAAGAGAGTCAGTGAGGGACTCTGTCTAACATGAACTGGGATACTCTGCTAGAGTGTGAGAAGCCTCTGAGTTATGACTCTGTCCCTCCAGCATGTCCTATACATGTATGTGCTGAGGTTCAAATCTTTAGCTCTCATGGTTCTGGTGGATTTGGATTGCTTGCAGTGGAGCATGTCCACCAAATCCTGATTGGACATGGTCTTGTATGTCAGGCATAGGTCACCTGTAAGTATGCGGTATGCTACTGAATAAAGCTGGATTTCCTTTAGTCTGGAAGCATATGACATGTGTTGTAGACCCCTGATCTTCTTGGTAAGGTACTTTTGGGGTCTTTCCAGCTGTTGCAAGTGCTGGGTGAGGTACATACCAAATGGGGCTTTGTATTCAATCATGGGCCTGATAAGGGGGAAGTATAGTGGTACAATGACCTCCTTTGATCTGGATGGAAAACCCTTCATGATAAGGTGGGCAAGATAGAAAGTCTTTCTAACCACTTTGGCAACATGGGTGTCAAACGAGACGTCACTATCTACATGTGTCCCCAGGTGTCTGATTTGTTTTCTGTGCTCAGTGGGTTGCTGTCTATGTATTGATTTGTGGGTACTTTGTTCCTCCCAAAGGGGATGACTACACATCAGTTGCATTCAGTTTCAGGCCATGATTCCGGCACCAGCTATCTGTCTTTATGACGGCATTCTGTAGGATGTGTGTGCCGGCTGATGTATTCACTATGGTGCCTAGGTTGCAGTCATCTGCAAACTTTGTCAGCCACAACCCTCCTATGTTTGCTTTCACATCTGAAAAGTAAATGCCAAATAAGAGGGGTCCCAGGACAGATCCTTGTGGGACACCACTTGTGACTGGCTTTGAATCTGACAAGGTACCTGCAATGTCGACTTTATGGGTTCTGTTTCTTAGCCATTTTGCAACCTATCCTGTGACATATGGTGTTATATTTCAACTGTTGAGCTTGTCTATGATGCCTGAGTGGGGTATTGTGTCAAAGGCCTTAGCCAAGCGCAGGTAGGCTGTGTGGACCGCGTAGCCCTCATCAATGGCCCTACTGACAGTTTCAAAATAGTCAACTAGGTGCAAAAGGCAGGATCTGCCCTGTACAAAGCTGAACTGGGTGGGATCACCGGTCTGTAGGTCACCAATGTCTCTGTTTAAGAGCTCCATAATGACTCTTCCCATAGCTTTGCAGACAAGGCTGGTTAAGCTTGTGTGGTGGTAGTTGCCAGGGTCTGTGGAGGCATCTCCTTTGTGGAGTGGGACCACTGTTGCTGTACGCCAGTGTTCAGATACATATCCTGTAGCAAGGCTAAGGTTAAATACCAATTTGTATATACGGGTTTAGCTCCTTCTGGAGTTCACATAGCATGCAACTGGGGATACCATCAGGTCCCATTGATGCTGTGTACTTGTCTTTGCTGAGTGCGGCTCTCACATGGACATCTGAGATGACAGTGAGGTTACATTCAGCTGTGATAACTATCTTCTTTTGGGGGTGAGGGAGGGGGAAAATTGCACTGAACCTGTCTGCCAGAATGTTGCCAGTATCTGTCAGGTCACTGAAATATATGTTGTTGTGTACCAACTCTGAGCATATCTGAGGGTTCCCACCCAGGTTTCTGACATAACTGAAGAAGGCAGTGTGGTTATCTTCATTGTCTTTGGTGATTTATGTCTCCAAGTTGACCTTGGATGTCTTTATGAGAGAATGTAGCTTTTTGCTAGTGCTGATCACAGCTGCCCTCCGTTTAGGAGATGTAGCTCTGTCTTGCATTAGTATCCTTCATCTGTTATACAGTTTGTTTATGGCTGGGGTCCACCAGACAGGCCACTTTCCCTTGGTGGAGAGGGTCCTGTTTTTATTTGTGATTGCATGGTCCATGCTTTCTCGGAGATGTCCCTAGAAAGCGTCTGTGAAGGAGTCACCATTGTGTGTTGTGGTTTCCACTGGCCCAGTGGGCTTAACGGATACCATCTCAGTCCAAAGAAGTGTGAAGTCAGCTTTTGAGATGTTTGTCACTATACTCTTTGTATTATACTAGCACTGACACAAGTGTAGACAATTTCCCAGAATCCATCAAACAAAATGGACATGCAAAATGAAACACTTTCACAAGAGGGGTAAGCATACTGGATGTGATAATCAGAAATATGTGTACTGGATGTCAAGATGAGAAGTGTAACCCTCACTGGTAAGACCAGACCATAGAGTAATCACACTGTAGTTACACATCCCGACCCCAGTCCCTGGCCAGATTACCACAGTGAAACACATGTATAAAGCATAGCTTGCACCCCTATAAACCAATGTGGAATCCATGAAAAGCCCTGTGCAGGTCCAGAATATGGGACACACTGCAGAACATGTTATACAGGCATACCATGAACACAGCCAAGAGTGCTTGGAGTCTGCAATCACAAACAACAAGACACAATGCCATACACCCAGGCATCTGGCATGCTGGACTCCAGCAATTACTAAACCATTGAAGAGAATGAGGAAGCTACCACATGATAGATCAAACATAAAAAGTGAAGTAGTTGAACAAACCAAGCAAAACAGGAATGCAGGATAAAATTTATTCCGGTACCTCGGCCCCAACAGCCTTCAAAGGAATAACATATAAACTTCCAAATGCAGTATATATACTAATACTGCCAATTAGACATAATTACATCTCATTGAAAATGATTAAGGCAACATCCAGTTTTAAAGGGACAAAACACAATTCATACTATTCCTATAGACTCTATGACAATAAAATGCCTATCAAAATATCTTGTAATAATAGTTAAAACATTTATATTAACTTCTAAGTTAAGCCCTCGAGGTTTTAATGTTCCATATTTTAAAATAAATCTACTTTCTAAATTCAGTAGACTTTTTAAATAATTACCTCCAAAAGAAACATTAGGTTTAGCTAAAGCACTAAAAAATAATGAATCTGCAGACCCTTTATGTGTTTTTTGAAAATGTTCAAATATAGGACTGCTCATTCTTTCATTACGTACATCTCCTATGTGTTCTAATATACGATTTTTAAGTTGTCGCTTAGTTTGACCTATATAATATTTTGGTACTAAGCAATCACAACCAATGATGTAAACCACACCACAAGAGCAACAGTTAAATTTGTGTTCAGCAAAATATTTAACCCCATTTATAGTACTGCCTGAAAGATTCTTTACCCTCCTACATATTTTACATTTGCCACATTGAAACATGCCAACTTGTTGTTCCAAATTTGACATATTCTTATCATTACCAAACTGTCTGAATTTCAAGATTTCTTTTAAGTTACAATATCTGCCATATGAAAAAGAAACATGATTTGGAAAAAGATGTCCAACATCTTCATTATTACAAACTAGAGGCCACAGAAAATTAACAATGTCAGATAAAATATCAGAAAATAAAGAAAATTTGGTGACAAAAAATATCCTATTTTCCTTGTTTTTTTCCCTCTCTATATAATTGGTATTACATGTCTTAATAATATGATGTTTTTGATCATATTCAAATTTTGCTCTAGTTCTCTTTAGTAAAGCTTCCAAATAGCCTCTATTTAATAGCCTTTCATAGACTAAATCAAATTCCAAGCTCACAAATTTTGATTCAGAGGTATGTTCATACATTCTTTTAAATTCCCCATAGGGGAGTGCTTCAATTAAGTGCCTAGGATGTGCACTTGATGCATGAAGAAAATTATTAGCAGCTACCTCTTTTCTAAACGGTTTAAACTGGACAAACCCCTGTTTGTCCACATAAAGCAGAATGTCTAAAAACTGAACATTCTGTTTGTTGGTAATGTAGGTAAATTCTAAACCAAATTCATTTTTATGCAAATCTGACATAAACTTATCAAACTCCAAGACATCCCCTCTACAAATAAAAATAAGGTCGTCTATAAATCTATAATAAGAAATGACATTATTTTTAAAGAATGGCAAGGAGTACAAAAAATTATTTTCAAATATTGACATGAACAAAATAGCATACGATGGAGCAAAACTTGCTCCCATTGCAGTACCATCTACTTGAAGAAAAAACTTATTATCAAATGTGAAATAATTATGATTGAGAGCAAATTCTAGAAGACAAATTATAAATGATGTTCGTGGACCTTCACCTAAAATTTTCATTATGGCCTCCAAACCCAATTTGTTACTAATATTAGTGTATAAAGATTTGACGTCAACTGTGGCCCAATAAAAATCAGAATGCCATACAAAATTTCTGATTATTTCACAATATTGGTTTGTATTCACAATATGGGACACAACATATTTTAAATATTCCTTTAACACACTATCCAAAAAGATCCCCACATATTCTAAATAACCACCACAACAAGACACAATAGGTCGGCCTGGTGGATCCGACACATTCTTGTGTATTTTAGGTATGGTGTAAAAATTAGGATCTCTAGGATTGGCCACAAAAAGACGTTTCACATCATTACTATTCAGGAATCCAAGTCTCTCACCTCTCTCTAAAATCTCAAGCAATAAAGCATTGTACTCAAGGATGGGGTTACTAGGCAGTTCAACATATACTTCATCATTGCATAGTAAATCATAACTCATTTTAAGGTAATGGCATTTATTTAAAATTACCAATTTGCCCCCTTTATCTGCAATGCAAAAAGCATATTTTTTGGCAGCCTCTTTCATTTCCTTTAAAGCATTCCATTCTAATTTATTTAGATTAAATGAAAAATATTTCTTCATGAAATTGGCATACTCCATTTCCACCTTTCTGCATAGGACATGCTCAAATGTCCTCAAAACTGCTGAGTTTTTAGGTGGATAAAAATTGCTGCGACTAGGAAGTTCAGGTAAAGTAAATTTACCATATCCTGTAAAGAATCTCCCTGAGTTAATGACCACTGAACCCACCCCATCATCTCTTTCCAATAGACTAGCATCTCTTTGACTGGGATTATTCAAAATATTTTCTCCCATAACCTCATGTACAGAAATATCCAACAGTGGATCAAAGAGAATAGACAAATCTTCCCAATCATCTTCATCACTTGAACAAATAGTAGAATTACTAGCTATATTACCAATAAATGCTAAAGAATGATTTTCAGCAGCTCTTACATCATAAACATCACTTGCAATACTTTTTTTCTCAAAAAACACTTTTAAATGCAATTTCCTGCAAAAACGCTTAATATCTAAAAGAATGTCACAAAGAGCAGGAACTTTCGTTGGAACAAACTTGCTGCCCAAATTTAGCACTGTAATCATTTCAGGCTTGAGGACAAAATCACTTAAATTCAAAATGCTGGACCCATCTTTAGTGTTTTCATAAGTCAAACTACTATTCGTAGAGTTGGCTGAAAAATAATGAGTGTTATCAAACAAAATGCTCCCTCCATGTAAAGTAGAAGCTCCACTAACAGTTACATTCGCCAGACAATCAGCAGTGCGCCCAATACCAGAACGGACAGCATATGTTAAAGCATTCGCTTGAACATTAAAACCAGCACTGTCTACAGAAATGACTGATAAATGATGCGTGTTTTCAAACATAATGCTCTCTCCATGTAGACTAGAAATGCCACTAGCAGTTGCATTCACCAAACAATCAGTAGTGCGCCCAATACCAGTACCAGTTAACGAACAAACAACACGTGTTAAAGCATCCGCTTGAACATTGGACTCAGTACCTTTTATTTCGACCCTTGTGTCGAAATTTACTTTTTGCGCCATGCCGAAAGTTCCATCTTCCTTGTTCTTCCTCTGCTGCTACCAAGCCATTTCCATTCACCAAATCCACTCGTTCAAAAGAGACGCTCTTCTTGCTTCCACCTGCCGTATCTGATGACGATACAGAGGAGTCACGTCCACTACGTGAACCTCCCTCTGACAATCTGCCTCGGGACATACCATTAGCACTTTTTTTACGGTGACGCTGGCGTTGCCAAGAATAGATACTATTATTCTTGAAATCTGTAATGTCCCTGTTCAGCTTCTTCTTTTTCCTAGCTATTACCTCTCCCTCGGCCTTAGTAACAGCTAGGTTGACATCTTTTATAGCCAAAACAAAAGCGGAAGACGATGCGTATGTTTCTGAAGCTGATAGCATAGCTTCACTCTCAGCTATCTTAGTTTGGAGCAGTCCAAGGCTCCTACGGTTACGCTTAATCAAAATCTGTAACCAAGTTAAAGTACATTGGTGAGATGCTGCTTGCCACTCAGTTAAAAATTCAGACTCATCTTCAGCAAATTTGTACGCAGGTAATTTGTCTATCCTTAAACCTCTAGGTGTGACAGACAGTTCTACATATTTTTCTAGCAAACAAATGTCATAGAATAATGATGTCTCCCTTATTCTCAGTCTTTTTAAATCTTCAAATCTCTTATCATGACCATAATTACCGGATGTTGTCCAAGGGTCGAATTGTGCCAGCTTGATATCCCTCTCTCTAGCCAAGCTGGCAAATAAAATTCCCTCATTTTCATTTTCAATGTTCGCCATCACAAATCCAAACGCAAATTCCAGCTTTACCAAATAAAATGATGAAGACCAACAGCAATGCAAAGCACAAGTTGTTGAACAAACCAAGCAAAACAGGAATGCAGGATAAAATTTATTCCGGTACCTCGGCCCCAACAGCCTTCAAAGGAATAACATATAAACTTCCAAATGCAGTATATATGCTAATACTGCCAATTAGACATAATTACATCTCATTGAAAATGATTAAGGCAACATCCAGTTTTAAAGGGACAAAACACAATTCATACTATTCCTATAGACTCTATGACAATAAAATGCCTATCAAAATATCTTGTAATAATAGTTAAACATTTATATTAACTTCTAAGTTAAGCCCTCGAGGTTTTAATGTTCCATATTTTAAAATAAATCTACTTTCTAAATTCAGTAGACTTTTTAAATAATTACCTCCAAAAGAAACTGGATGTTGCCTTAATCATTTTCAATGAGATGTAATTATGTCTAATTGGCAGTATTAGTATATATACTGCATTTGGAAGTTTATATGTTATTCCTTTGAAGGCTGTTGGGGCCGAGGTACCGGAATAAATTTTATCCTGCATTCCTGTTTTGCTTGGTTTGTTCAACAACTTGTGCTTTGCATTGCTGTTGGTCTTCATAAAAAGTGAAGTAATCAGTGATCACTAGTATGGCAATAAAATGTGTCCACACATACAATCCACTAAGGCCAGGCAAAACAAGTAGAATCTGTGAATCCAGTGGCTATGTGACACCTGTCCCAAGTACACACACAACAACAACTCACCCCAATAAATACAAATGTATGTGATAGACGCAACCAGGTAGCCAAACCGGAGCCTGAGCACCCCCAAATCAGTACTGTCAAAACTAGTCAGGAGGACAAGGTAACCACATACACCACAAACCCAGTCCCACATAGACCTACAACGACTGTAAACCAAACACATAAACACAAAAACATTCCCAGAGGCCCTAATTACAAACACACAACACCAACACAAGCCTCCAAAGCAGACACCCAATAAAACAACCTCCAGACATAGCACATGTAACACATAGTACACAAAGCTGGTGTGCCCAACAGTCACAGGACAGAAGGAGAAACAACATGCCTGATACAGTTGTAATAGGTGACTCCATAGTGAGACATGCTGCTGTTCCAGGGATGGCTTGCACCTGTTACCCATGAGCGTCTGGATATTGCCTAAGGCTTGTGCAACCTACAGAGATCCTTTTGTAGGCAAGGTCAAAAAGACCAACCCACCACCATAGAAAACAAAACTGGAAAGAAACAGAAGGGTAATGCTGATCAATGCCAGATGTGTAAACCTCAATATGCATGCTCCTGAGGCCATCCCCAGTATGGAGAACATTGATATCTGTCCAGTGATAGAAACCTGCTGCAAGCCTCGTGACAGCACACCAGCACTACCAGGTAATACCACATATCATGTGTTATGGCCACAAAACCTGTAACAAAACATAAAAGGAGGGTGAGGATCCATATTCAGCACAGACACCCATATGTCCAGTTAACTGACAATGCTTATGTCATTGCAGTCCACCCATGTGCAACTAACCGTAGGCAAGACTGCTGTACAGTCTGTAGCCTGCTACAGACCACACTCTCACACACAGGAACCCCACCCCACTGTCCTGAAGACAGTGGACAGCATGAATGTACCACCAAATACAAAACAAGGTACACACAAATTACCACATAGGTGGTAAACCATTATGTGTGGAAGGAGTAATCAGGGACCTAGTGACACAAGTGGACAGTCACCTGTTATGTGACAGTCACATCGCCAATTTGTCTAGGAAGACTGTCTATATTGGACACTGTATCATGAAAGGATTCACATCTACGTCAACAAAGGTCATTGTGCCCCTATACTGTTCCCCTATCAGACCATATTGTAATACAATGCCTCATTTGGGATGTACATTACCTGGCACCTGCAGCAGTTAGAAAGACCTCAAAGGTACCTCAGCAAGAGTCAGAAAGGGTCTCAAATATATCTCATATGCTGCCTGGCTGTAGACACCACAGCTGAATGCAGTCACATACTGCCTACACAGAGGCATTGTATGTCTGTTGTACAAGTCCATGTCCAACACAGAAGTAATGGACATGCTCTACCCCAGAAAACTCAAAGCCATCGGAGCTATGTGAGTCAGAGATGTCAACCTTAACACATAATCAAATAGGATGTGCTGGAGGGACAGATACCTAACCCTGAGTCTCTCCACACCCTGGAACAGAATACCACTACATGTTAGGCACAGCCCCTCACTGACACTCTTCAACAGGAAGTTAGCAAAATGGATGGATAATTGTAGATGTACACTGGGAGTCTTTACTGTGTCATGTCCAGACAGAGGCACAGCTAAGTAAATCATAAATGGCCATAATATTCACATAGCAAGGGGTGGCAAAAGCCACACACACTGTGGCTAGGCTTACAAATGCCCTAGGGTGGATAGCCTAGTATGAACCTATTATGATACAAATTGTACAGGACACTAAGGATAACCCCAAGGCTGCTGCAACTGATGGTAGTAAGCGTGTTGTGAATTCCTGGATATGCTCTGGATCACACAAATATTACAAACATACCAAACACACACACGTATTGCCAACATATTGCCAACATACATCCTGACAGGTGCAGTGCAAACCTCCCCCCCTCATAATGCCAAATATCTTTCCCAACAGACTGCTGCCTCCCTGACATTATGTCAGCCTTACCACAGGATATGTACCCAAAGAGAAGTGTACAACAACAGTGGGTGTTCTCAAGAAAGGTGTCGCCTGAATGGATACTAAAAACAACCACCACAGAATCCTGAGAAGCTTGGTCTGCACAGCTATGGAAAGGATCAGCATGTACCGCAGACATAACAATATTGGGGATCTATTGACACCCGACCCTACCCACTGTGGGTTTATGAAGTGCAGACCCCGCCCCTAAACATGTGTGACTCAGTTGAAACAGTAATTGAGGTCACTGATGAGGGCAATGTGGTTCACACAGTGTAGCTGGACCTTGCAAAGCCTTCCATACAATACCCTATGTGTTCCGTATAGATATGCTCACCAGCTTATATATACACCCCACTGTCACTAGAGGGGTTGCAAACCAGACCAACGACAGAACTGACATGGTCAGACATGCTGCAGCCATGTCAGACTACAAACAACATATAACAGGCATCCCACAAAGCTTGGTCCTGAGACCTTCCCCATCTTGTATATATGCCCCATAGGTACAGCCCAACATGTAAGGACTGTGCCTGAACATGTTTGCAGAGGACTACAAACCACCTAACATATCTGACACTCCAGCTGACACAAGCATCCCACAAAAGGGCCACATAGAAACAGACAACTGGTGCCATAGCCATGTCAGCATGTTAAATGGAGAAAACTGTATAGTCAACCTCTGTGGATATACAGTAAGTGACCACCGATTACCACATAGGTGTTAACCCATTACATACTTAACATGTAATGACAGACCTGGGTACACAAGGTGATAGATATCCTGCATTGGACAAACATGTGGCTGTAGTGTTAACAGAAACAATCCATATACCAACCTAATCATGAAGGTTATGACATCTAGATAAGGGGAGGTCATTGTGGTTCTGCAGTTATCCTTCATCAGCGTTGCAAATGACCACAACAGCCCCTGTGGGGTGTACCTCAGCAGACACCTCCATCAACTGTAACGTCCACAACAGTTCCTCACCAGGAGTATCAAAGAGCTTGAACACATGTAATGTGTTGCCCGATTAAACAGAGTGCAACTCCACACACTGCCATGCTGGCCACCCAGGCGCAAGCTGTGCCTGATGTAGAAAGCCATGTCCAAGCTGGAATCAATGAACATGCTGCACCTTGTACAATCTGAATGGCAGTGAGCTATGCACATGAGGGACCTGAACCCCAGCACTGACATACATAGGACAAGCTGTACTGCATTATCCATAACACAGAAGCCACCCCCATGCATGAGTAAACTACCAGTACAGATTATCCATAAAGTCACTAGTTGATTCTCCTCAACAGGAATCTTAATGACTGGATGGGAGATGGTAGGTTTACCCTGGGTATCAATGTTATGTCACAGGTAGACAGAGGCACAGTATACTAAACAAGACATATGTCATGGCAAACTACACTTACAATGTGTCGAAGGACAAACACACTCTCTGACTAGCATTAGAAATGGCCTAGGGCACATCGGTAGTGTTTGCCAATGTACACCTATGTTGTGGAATACACTACTGATGTTGGATGAGGCTGTTGTAAGTAGTTCATATCTGAACATAATGCAACATGGTCATATAGGTTCATACGTTCATAGGTTTATACTAGGCTATCTGCCCTAAGGCAGTTATAAGCCTAGCCCAGAGTTTTGTGGCTTATGCCACCCCTTATATGGAAACAATACTGTGCCCATTAGTTTGTTGTGCCTCTGTCCAGCAGTGACACAGAGACGATCCCCGGGGTAAACCTATGATCTCCCATCCACAGGTCAAGATTCCTCTTGAACAGAGCCAGCGAGGTGCTCTGCCTCACATGGACCGGGATTGTATTCCACAGCATAGGGAGTCTTTGAGTGATAAATCTATCCCTCCAACATGTCCTACTTATATCCCTGCTAAGGTTTAAGTCACTTGCTCTAGTGGTTCTGGTGGATTTGGAGATTTTGAGGTGGAGCATGTCCATTAATTCCTGGTTGGACATGGCCTTGCATGTCAGGCACATATCACCTCTGAGCAGACGGTATGTGACTGAATAGAGCTGGAGTGTCTTCAATCTGGCAGCATATGACAGATGTTGGAGTCCTTTTATCCTTTTGGTAGGGGACTTTTGGGGTCTCTCCAATTGCTGCAGATGTCGGGTGAGATACATCCCGAATGGGGCATTGTACTCAATCATTGGTCTGATAAGTGAAGAGGACAGGGGAACAATGACCTCACTAGATCTGGATGTGAATCCCTTCATGATCAGGTGGGCAATGTAGAAGGTCTTTCTAACCACTTTAGCAACGTGAGTGTCAGAAGAAAGGCCACTGTCAACATGGGTCCCCAGGTCCATGATAACCTCCTCTGTGCTTAGAGGATTGCCACCTATATGGTAGCTTGGGGATACCTTGCTTTTCCCGAAGGGTATGACTATACATGTTTTGGCATTTAACTTCAGGCCATGGCTCTGGCACCAGCTATCAGTTTCCGTGAGTCCCTTCTGAAGGATATCCGTGTCTGATGCACTGTCCACTATGGCGCCCAGTTTGCAGTCATCTGCAAACTTTGTCAGCCAAAGTCCTCCCATGTTGGCCTGTACTTCTGAGAATTAGATGACGAACAATAGGGGGCCAAGGACCGAGCCCTGTGGGACACCACTTGTGACCGGCTTGGAGTCTGACTTAGCGCCAGCAACTCTAACCCTGTGGTTCCTGTCCTTAAGCCAGTTTGCAACCCATCTTGTGACATATGGGTTTACATTTAAGTTGGTAGGTTTTTCTACAATACCCGAGTGGGGTATTGTGTCGAAAGCCTTTGCAAGGTCAAGGTAGGCTGTATGGACTGCCTTTCCCTCATCAATGGCCTTAGTGACTGTTTTGAAGAAGTCGACCAAGTTCAAAAGGCATGATCTGCCCTTGACCAAGCCAAACTGGGACGGGTCCAATGTCTGCATGTCCCCTATATCTTTGTTTATGAGCTCCATTATGATCCTCTCCATAGCTTTGCAGAATAGACTTGTTAAGCTTATGGGGCGGTAATTACCAGGGTCCGTAGAGGCACCGCCTTTGTGCAGATGTGCACAACTGGACCCTAACCAGGCTGTTGTGCACACTATGGAAATGTAAAGCAGTGATAGGACTAAAGCCCAGGATACTGTCCACCAAAGTGAAAGTACTGAACCACTACACTATACAGTACTACAGTGTTAGGTCAGTATGAACGGATGTTGACAATTGTATGCAAAGTATCCCATGAAAAACCTGCAGGCACAGTATAATCCCTGTTGTGTTCACACAAAAAGCATTTGGACAGTAACTACACAACATGGCACAGAACACACAACCATAAATTGGAGATATTTGTTGAAGGTCACACTCATCCACAAATGTGATGGGCTGCAGAGTTCAACATATGGAAAGCTCACACTGGGCATGCTCACACACTTTGATAAATGAGACATCTTTCACACAACATGCCATGGGAAGGCTGAACTGGGCATGCTCACACACTTAGCAACTGGGAAAACACACCACAGGATGCTCATTTCCCTTTCTAAACACTGATGATGTCAGCACCCTATAAGTATATCAGGAGAAAAATAATCCCCCAATAATTCAAATAGCGCGCTCTACTAATGCGTCCGTCTCTAGTGTCATAACATAGTTAGGTAGGGGTTTGAATCCAGCAAGTGTGTGTGAAGGAAGATAAGTGTGTATGAAAGGAACATCCCTTCTGGCAACTGTGAAAACACACCACAGGATGCTCATTCCCCTTTCTAAACACTGATGATGTCAGCACCCTATAAGTATATCAGGAGAAAAGAAATCACCCAGTAATCCGAATAGCGTGCTCTACTAATGCATCTGTCTCTAGTGTCATAACATAGTTAGGTAGGGGTTTGAATCCAGCAAGTGTGTGTAACGGGTGTTAGTTTGTGTGTATGAAAAGAACATCACTTTTGGCAACTGTGAAAACACACCACAGGATGCCCATTCCCCTTTCTAAACACCGATGATGTCAGCACCCTATAAGTATATCAGGGGAAAAAAAATCTCCCAGTAATGCGAATAGCGCGGTCTGCTAATGTGTACCTTTTTAGTGTCATAACATAGTTAGGTAGGGGTTTGAATCCAGCAACTGCCAAGTGTGTTGAAAGGGGGTGAATGTGTATGAAAAAAATGTCCCTTTTGGCAACTGGGAAAACACACTACAGGATGCACATACCCCTTTCTAAACGATATCACAATTATTTATGGCTTTTGATTCCAGACATGTCACAAGTGTTTTGCTCACACAGAATGCCCATGTGTGCAGGTTGTTTCTCACAATAATGCATGACATCGATTAAACCAGTTATGGCAATGCACACATGATGTATGTGTGTGCCAAATACACATATGTACCTGTGACCTTCAATAGTTACCATGTGTGATGCCTGCCACATGTGAATACATGGTATTTGCACAGGGTATCATTATGACTGTGGTCTTCTGTGCAGGTGCTGCATGTGGGATGTGTATATACAGTGTGAGATGTAGATGCTATCAACCTAGTAGTGAGGGATACACACCTGGTCTGGGGCATATAGTCTACATGTTGTTGATGAACAGGTGCTGCATGTTTTCACTTGTTGTGGGAGTGGTAAGAAGTTGTTCCATAGCAATGCAGTGACCGCATGCTAAGAACCGTTCAGCTAGGGTGTTGTAGCTACAGTAATTCATTAGCATTCAGTAGTATGTCAGCATTCCTGGTGAGGGTCTGATGCCAACCAAGGTCAGGGTTCTACCAGCCTGTGCCACTTGCTCAGTGAGCCCTTCCATGTTCCCTATCATGTATCTCAGTGAGGGACATCACAAATCAGCTGTAGTGGCATGGACAATGACTGAGTCATATGTGTCCATGCATCTGACTGACCTGTATGCTTGTGTTATGTGGTGGAACATAGTGCCCCATGAGCATATCACTGTGACCTTCACCTTGTCCAGCCTGGTGAGCATGACCTCACTGTACTGGTCAATAAAAGTACCTAACACAACTGCAGCAGTAGTGTTGTATAGCTGTACAGACTGTGCTTGTTTGGCACACAGGATTTGTGTGCTATGTGTTATGCGTGCTGTGTTCAGGTCTAACGTATGCCTGTGTGCCAGCTGCAGAGGTGTCTGCCACTCAGGCAGGATGCTATCCTTAGGCTCCACGAATGGCCCGGTGTGTTTCCATGCTTGTATTGCTGTCTGTGTAGGTCCACATCAGACTGGTATTGCAGTCACTGTAGTATTTCATGCCACCTGACAGGTTATGCCAGTACTGAGTTCAGAGTGCTTAGTCCACAGTTTGGCCATGTGTTTCCATCTCATACATGTGTTGTACATCCATGGGTAGGGGATAGGGTTGACTGTGTACATGTGGCAGCTGTGACATTACTACATGACTCACATATTCCACAACTGTACCATAGAGGTGACTGTCAACTGACCTTTGCACATGCTACCATAGTATTGAGATTGCATTGGTGATTAACAGAACATAGGGCCAATGGTGAACAAGATACATAGGTCCATAGGATCATACTAGGCTATCTGCCCTAGGGCATTTATACACCTAGCCAGAATGTGTGTGGCTTTCACCATGCATTGTAAATCTATCTTGCTATGCCTTTTTCCAAGGTTAGTATACTGTGCCTCTGTCTAACAGTAACGCATAAGTGATACCCAGGGTAAACCTACAATGTCACATCCAGTCATTAATATCCCTCTTGAAGATAGTCACTGAGTGACTCTGCCTATCCTCTATTGGGATAATATTCCAGAGTGAAGGGAGCCTCTGAGTTATGAATGTGTCCCTCCAGCATGTCCTGTGTATATCACTCCTGAGGTTCAAGTCTTTCCAGCGTGTAGCCTGATGGGATCTGGATATTCTGAGGTGCAGCATGGCCATTAAGTGAGGGTTTGACATGGCTTTATATGTCAGGCACAGATTGCCTATGAAGAGGCAGTATGCCACTGAGTAGAGCTGCTGTTTCTTTAACCAGTCAGTATGTGGCATCTGTTTGAGCCCTTTGATCCTCTTGTTGAGGTACTTTTGTGGTCTTTCCAGTTGCTGCAGGTGTCTGGTAAGGTGCATGCCGACAGGGGCATTGTAGTCAATTATGGGCATGATGAGGGATGAGTAAAGAGGCACAATGTCCTCCCCTGATCTACATGTGAATCCCTTCATGATGATGTGACCTATATAAAATGTTTTCCTAACCACTTTGGCCATGTTGTTGTCAAATGAGAGAATGCTATCAACTTGTGTACCCCAAGGTCCATAATTCCTTTGTCTGCACTTAATGGATTAACACATATGTGGTACTTTGTGGTCACTTTGTTTTTGACAAAGGGGAGGACTATACACTTTTTGGCATTCAGCTTGAGGCCATGGCTGTGGCACAAGTCGTGTGTTTCCAAGAGGCCCTTTTGGAGGATGCGTGTGTTGGCTGGAGAGTTGATTATGGCGTCCGGTTTGCAGTCATCTGCGACTTGCTCAGCCACAGTACTTCCATGTTGGCCTGTACCTCTGATAAATATATACTGAACAAGACAGATCCCAGGGCTGAGCCTTGTGGGACACCACTTGTAACTGGTTTTGAGGCTGACATGGCTCCAGCAGTTCTGCCCTTGAGCCATTGTGCAATATCTGTAGTGACATAGGGGTTAATATGTACACTGGTGAGCTTCCCTAGAATGCACAAGTGGGGTATTGTATCAAAGGCTTATGCAAGGTCCAGGTAGGTTGTGTAGACCACCTTCCCCTTGACAGTGGCCTTGGTGACTGTTTCAAAGAAATCAAACAGGTTTGAGAGGCAGGATCTGCCATTAACAAAGCCAAACTGTGTATGATGACGTGTCTGTAGGTCCCCAATATCTATATTTATGAGGTTCATGATGATCCTTGCCATAGCTTTGCAGACCAAGCTATTCAGACGTATGGGGCGAATAGTGTCCAGGATCCGTTAAGGCACCACCTAAATGTAGATGGACCACTGTTGCTGTACGCCACTCTTTGGCCACATATCGTGTAGTAAGGCTGGGATTGAACAGTAGTGCTATGTCTGGGTGTAGCTCTTCTTGGGGTTCATGTAGGACACAGCCTGGGACATTGTCTGGTCCCATTGCTGCAGTGTTTATTGCTTTGGAGAGTGCAGCTCTTACCTGAGCATCTGAGATGTCAGGGGGGGCAGCACTCTGCTGGGAGAAATATTTGCCCTTTTTGTGTGGAGGGGGGAGAAGGTAGCAGTGAACCTGTCCACTAGGATGTTGGCAATGTCTGTGTGTTTGGTATTTTGTGTGACATCTTGGACTACCTCTGAGCATATCTGGGTATTACCACCCAGGTTCCTAACATAACTACAGAAAGCCTTGTGATTATCCTCAGTGTCTTGTGGAATCCTCTCTCAAAGATGGCCTTAGACAATCTTATGGGTGCCTGTAGTTGTCTTCTAATACTCATCAGTGATGCCTTCACATTTTGGGAGTTTGTTGTATCATGTAGTAGCTTCATCCTTCTATTGTATAGTTTGTTTATGGCTGGTGTCCAGCACACAGGACGTCTGCCTTTGAAGGATTGGGTCTTGCTTTCATTTGGGATTGCATGATCCATGCATTCCTGAATGTGTCCATAGAATGCCTTCATACAGGTATCTGCAGTCTGGTCCATATTTTCAACAGGCCTAGGGGCTTTTAAGGTTTCCACATCATTTATGAGGAGTGTGAACATGCTTGACATGAGGTGTTGACTGTATTCTTCTGTGCGGGGGGTGGCCTTGGGATGTGAATATCCAGTGAGATTAGTTTATGGTCTGATCTTACCAGTGAGGGATACACTTCTGGTCTGGAGCATAGAGTCCCCATGTTGGTGATGATCAGGTTCAGTATGTTTTCCCCTCTTGTGTGAGTGGTAACAAGTTGTTCCATAGCATATTGGTATATAAATTCCAGTAATATGTGGGCTAGGGTGTTGGAGCTACAGTCATGCTCCCAGTCTATGTTTGGGTAGTTTAACCAACCCACTATAATGGTGTATGGACAGACCTAAATATTTCCAACTGTTTTCAGGTAGGCCAAGTGTGGTTCTTGTGTTTGTGAGGGTGGTCTGTAGCAGGCTATAACCTGGAAGGCAGTTTTACCCATTGTTACCTGCATATGGATAGTCTCTGATGTTGGTGCTTTGCCACCAACCTGGAGGTGTGGGTATCTTGGATGAATATCAATACACCCCCTCCTTTTGTGGTTTTGTGCAAGTTTTGGGCCTGAAAAGCATGGTATGAGGTATAACTTGGTAGTGCTGGAGTGCTGTTGGTAGCCCTGAATCCGGTATCTGTTACTGCACATATAGTGATGTTCCCCATGCTGAGGAATGTTTTGAGTGTGTGCATCATCAGGTTTAGAGTCCTGCAGTGGCATATATGACTGCTCACGTGGACAGATGCCAGGTAAGTCATATGCAAAGTGTCACAGGCAACGTACATGTGCACAGGAGAAACAGTGACATTCTGTCAAGTGAGACATGAACATACATATAGTAAGCTATGCAGATGTCACTAGGAGTCCACAGAAGCTGTGTAACTCTGCATGGCAGGTTGGATCAGTATTCCAGGGTAACTGCAAGGAAACATGCATGCAAACATAGCTACTGTAAGCAGGGCTGCATGTAGTCCATTGTACAACAAACAAGCTGTACCAGTATCACTAGGTAACACTGCAAATGCTCACCAGCTGACATATGAATACCTATGTCACCAAAGGTGATACTTGCCAGACCACGGACAGAAATGACATGGCCAGACATGCTGCATCCCACATGAACACATATCTCAAGCAACACAGACCTCACAATGTCAGTGTTCATAACAGGCACAGCCCATAAGGCCAAACACAATGTGTGACACACCTATAATAGGTGATGCCATAGTCAGACACACTGACGTCCCACCCTCCAGACTGAGCAAGGTGAGGGTCACATTTAGCTACCTTTCGGGTGATAGAATGTGCCACATAACACAAGCACTCAGGTCACTCCACAGCAAGTACAAGTATGAGGCAGTCATTGTCCATGCTGGTGTGAACAACCTGAGACGTACCTCCCTGGACCACATGGAAAGAGACACAGAGGAGCACTTACATCACCCTCTCAAACTCAGGAATCCCACACAGCCTTCATGATGACACAGGAGAGTATAGATTTCTCTGCAAACACCATCATACTGGGTGACGTCAACTACCCAAACATAGACAGTGAACATTACTCAAGCCACAATACCCAAGCTCTAGTGTTCCCATAGTTCAGAAACTCTTTAGCTATGGAACAGGTAGTCAACATTCCCACAAGAGGGAAAAATATACTAGACCTGATCATCACAAACATGAGTACAAAATGCTCCCCACTTGAAGTATATCCCTCATTGTTGCAATCGAACCATATACTAATCACACTGGAGTACTGGATCCCCCACATATGCAAACCTCAAACACATTGATGTGTGTGTGGGAAATGCCCCTATTAGCAACTGTAACAGTACACTACAGGATGCAGATTCCCCTTTTGAAACACTGATGATGTCAGCACTCTATAACTATATTACCTGAATTGAAGCTCTCCAGTAATTTGTATAGCACGCTCTGCTAATACATCTTTCTCCAGTGTCATAACATAGGTAGGGGTTTGAATCCTGCAAAGGGAATGTATGAGTTGGGTTTGTGTGTGTGCATAATGCTGTGAGGGAAAAGTGCCTTTTGCCAACTGGGAGAACACACTACAGGGTGCACATCCCTCTTCCTAAACACAGATGATGTCAGCACCCTCTATGTACAGCATTAGAGAGGATTTCTTCCACTAATGCAAATAGCACACTCTGCTAATGTGTCTGTCTCTAGTGTCATAACACAGTTAGGTAGGGGTTTGAATCTTGCAAATGGTATGTGTTTTAGTGTGTGTGCACAATGTTGGGGGTGGGATGTGGCTTTTGCCAAATGGGGCTATGCACTGCAGGGTGCACATTTCCCTTAACAAACAGTGATGTTGACAGCACCCTATACAAACAACATGACAACAGACAACTGCCAGTACTCAGTATAGTGCTACATGCTACTGTAACATGCACATGTACCAGAATATACCTAGATAGTGTTTTGAAACCTGAATGTGGCAAGTGTGTGGATGTGGGATGTTTCTGTGTGTGCATTTCCATATGGAAAACATGTTTGATGTGGCAATCAGGGTACCACAGTACCTGATGCACATTACACTTTTAAACTAATGAGGTTGCCTGCA
This sequence comes from Protopterus annectens, assembly GCF_019279795.1. NCBI lineage: Eukaryota > Metazoa > Chordata > Ceratodontiformes > Protopteridae > Protopterus > Protopterus annectens. The sequence continues at coordinate 1,239,869,393 of NC_056743.1, forward strand.
CCCTGTGAGTACAGGTAGAGAAGAGGAAATCCACATAGTGCACTTTTCAAATGTGTAACTGTCATGTGTTGACTGCTACTCATGTAGGATAATAAATAATGGAAATGGCAGGTGAGCATGTGCATGTGTGGGGGTAGCAGGGTGTGTGTAAATGCATTTGTGACAGAACAGATACATAGCAAGGCTCATAAGGCAAACCCACATCCATACGTATCACAAAGGATGAGGAACTAAGAGTAATGCTACTCAACACCAGAAGTCTAGACCTCAAGATACACACACTCAAAACTCTACTTAGCATTATGGACATCGATATCTGTGCAGTAACAGAAACCTGTTTCAGGTTTCCCGGGAGCACACCAGCACTACCAGGTTATACCTGTTACCATTCTTGTCAGCCCCAACACTTGGACCAAACAACAAAAGGAGGGGGAGTATCAATATTCATCTAAGATTCCCACACCTCCACATTGGTGGCAAAGTACCACATAGGTGTTAAGCCATTAAGTACAGAAGAAGTCATTGGGGACCTGGGGAACACACTTGATAGCAATCTGTCATTTGTCAACCACGTGGCCAAAGTGGATTGAAAGACATGTTATATAGCCCAGCTAATCATGAAGGGATTCACATGTACAGCAGGGGAGGTCATCGTGCCTCTTTACTCATCCATCATCAGGCCTACAATTGAGTACAATGCCCCTTATAGGATGTACCTAACCAGACACCTACAGCAACTGGAAGAACCCCAACAGTACCTCATCAAGAGGATCAAAGGGCTCAAACAGATGCCATATGCTACCCAGTTAAAGAAAAGCCAGCTGGACTCAGTGGCATACGGCCTGTTCAGAGGCAATCTGTGCCTGCCATATACAGCCATGTCCAACCCAGAAGTAATGGACATGCTGCACCTCAGGAAATCAAACTCCCATACAGCCACATGCTCAGGAGACCTGAACCTTAGCACTGACATAAATAGGACATAAATAGGACATGCTGGAGGGACATATTCCTAACCCAGAGGCTCCCTTCACTCTGTAATGAACTCACAGTACAGGTTAGGCAGAGTCCCTCATTGACTCTCTTCCATAGGAATCTGGATGAGTGGATGGAGATCATAGTTGTACCCCGGGTATCACTTCTATGTCACTGTTAGACAGAGGCACAGTATACTAACCTTGGAAAAGGGCATAGCAACATAAATGTTAATTGGGTGGCAAAAGACAAACACATTCTACTAGGCTTATCAATGCCCTTGGGCAAATAGCCTAGTATGAACCTATGAACCTATGTGTACTGCTATAGTACTTCTGCCATATGTTGCATGTGTGTGTGTTGTGGAGGATGCGCAGGTAATGGCCAGATATTTCTGCACAGGCAACACGTCTGAAACACTCTGGGTGTTCATCCCTACATACTGTATGTGTGTTGCCATCCAACCCTGTGATGTGGACACACATTACTCAGCCTGGATATACATATCCCAACAACACCACAAGCACAGTACACTACCTTGCTATGTATGTATGTACTTACACAGTTATTCACTAGTTAGGACTGTGATGCTATCCATGCAGCCCACTGGGACAGTGGAAGCCACAACACACACCGCTGGCCCCTTTGCAAAAGCTTACCACAGACATCCCACATAGTGCATGTAATGTGCACACACATATCTAACCCAGACCGTATGCACACCACTTATTTATCCTGTCCAGTGGACTACAGATACAGGCACATTGTATAACAGTAGCAGGAGGCTACTGCAGCACAGGGCAGATTCACATGAAGGCAAGGCATCTGTGGTCAGCAGTGGTGAGATGCTTCACATTCACCAAATGCACAGATATTGGCAACATTGTTGCAGACAGTTTAGGTGCAGGTATCCCCCCCCCATTCTCCTACACAAGTGGAATTAGTTATCACAGATGACTGTAACCTCCCTATCATCTCACATGTCCAGGTGAGGGCCACCCTCAACATTGCAGAACACACAGCATCACTGTTACAAAATGGTATCCCTGGATGTGTGATACGTTCACCCCTAGAGGACATAGCACCACATTACAGACTGATATTAAACCCTGGCCATACTACAGGATATGTACCTGAACAGTGCCATACATACACAGTGGTCCCACACCAATGAGGAGGAACCTCTACTGACCCTGGGAACTACTGCATCATATGCATAACTGGCCTTGTGTTCTAAGCTATGGAAGTTTTAAGTATGGACGACATGTACAGCAATATTACATATGTATATATATCAGGACTATGTACACACAACCTATCTCATGGACATACCTATAGATAGTGAACTATGATACATTTGGAAGTTTCACAGTAAACACAGTATTAACCTGCTACTTTGCATTACCTGTGTTTGTGTCAGCTGTTGCTGTGTCAGTGGTGCTACTTGCTGTTTGCTGCTGCTGCTGGTTTTGTTGCTGGCTGTCTTTATTTCTTTTTTTCTCTCTCTCTCTCTCTTTCTCTGTCGGTTTCGTGCAATGAATGTGGTGCATGTGTGGAGTGTGAGTGCTGGATGCTTTTGTAGGTATCTGCATAGGTCCATGTGATGGCCTCTGCACCAATTGTAAGGCAGCATTTGCTAATTGCATGCAGCCAGTTGTGTACTGATTGCATGTCTCACTGTGATTTCAGGACAGTGCTATAAAAGGGTATATGAGATAGGCGTTGCCCTTTCAGATTGTAAGGGCGTGGACCATGCTGGTATGCTGTCGACAATGTTCTGTGAGTGTGAACGTTAGTACGTCTCTCATGCTTCATGCTGTGTTGTAAATTCAGGTTGCTGCATTTCTCTCACCTGTTCCCTGTAGTGAGTGTGTATGCATACTGACACCTACAACTATATTTCATATGTATATATATATATATATATATATATATATATATATATATATATATATATATATATATATATGTGTACATATACATACTTTCATATATGTACATTAGCTGATATTATTGGGTACAAGCTATCAATTAGCAGGGCTGTTTCTGTTAACACTGGACTAGTATGGGAATCAAGTAATTGGGACAGTAAAAGTCTGCCTGACATGCTATATTGCCTTTATCTTCATTCCTACTATTACATGTTCTACTTATTTTAGCACTATATTCCTGTATGAGAGTCATGGCTTACTGGTAGTTCATACAGACTAGTGTTACAATGGTCTTTGGTAGGGCCTACTAGTATGCTTTTATTTTGCTTTCAAATTGAGTACAGGGCCTATCAATCAAAGTGCTGGAGGCACCTTTAAGCAGTTAAAGGGGTTAGTAGGTCTCACAGGAGTCAGGCTGTGTTGCAGATTCTGGTTGCTGCATTTATCTTCACTGTTTCCTGTAGAGAGTGTGCATGGATACTGACACCTACCACTATATTTCATATGTATTAATATATATATATATATATATATATATATATATATATATATATATATATATATGTGTGTACATATACATACTTTCATATATGTACATTACCTTACATTATTATGTACAAGCTAACAATTAGCAGAGCTGTTTCTGTTAACACTAAACTAGTGTGGGAATCCAGTAATTCGGGCATTAAAAATCTACCTGACATGCTTTGGGTAGTACACATCCTATATTGCCTTTATATTGATTCCTACTATTACATGTTATATTTATTTTAGCACTGTATTCTTACATGAGAGTCATGGCTTAGTGGTAGGTCGTACAGACTAGTGTTACAGAGATCCTGCGTTCGAGACTGACAGTGGGAATTTTTTTCTTTCGGAATGAGTACAGAACCTGTCAATCAAAAGTGCCAAAGGCACTTTTAAGCACTTAAAACCAGGTCTGCGCTCGTTTGCGCGGAGCTCACGCATGCGCACTGGCGGTGAGCTCCGCGCACACAAGCACACACCCGCGCCATTTTCTTTGAAAGAAAAGAAAAAGGGGTGACAGGAAAGTGGTGAAAAAGGGGTCACAAAGAGGGTAAAACAGTAGGGAAACAAGCTTGGAATTTGCAGGAAGGAAGTAGGTGAGGCCCATAGCTGCCCATGTCTTTCTCAGCAACAGCTGTGCATTTGTATGCAATTTGGTGTGACATTTGGAACCTTCCACCCCTGAGAGAGGTGTCCGGACAACATTAATACCTGTTGTACAGCCAATTGTAATTAACAGTTTCGATGTCCAGCGGACATGTGTGCAACATGGACAGCTATGTATGGGGCATAATTTCTTTGTGGGTACAGAGTGCCCTTTTTGTTTTATCAGGTGAGAGTGGTATGTCAGGTGAGGTAGTCTGTATAGCTGGGGAGGTAGGTTGGGTAGGTTAACAGACAAGACAGACAAGACGCATACAGGGGCGGTGTATGACACATGAAAGGGGGTTACACAATTGACGGGGACGGAGGTTGGGATATCCAGGGCACATGAGCCCACAGATGGCAACAGTGGAACTGATATCCCCACCCATAGGCAGTTGCCACTGTTCCTTCACAGCCCAGGACGGGGCTGTGCTGGGGGCTGTGCAGGCGGGACAACGGGCATGCCCGTAAGCTGTGCCACCCGGGCCTCAAGCTGGCGTAGGGGCCCAAGAACAGAGTCTTGGATCTCCCTTCGCACCACAGACCGGACACCTTGGAGGGTGAGTGGACGAGCTCCTCCGGCCACGCTTGCAGAGGGGGGACGGGCCCCATCCCCTGCAGCGCTTCCACCCGAAAGTGGCACAGGGTCACCAGAGGAGGGTCCAGCCTGGGCACTAGTGCCAGGTGCAGTCGCTAGCTGAGGTGGGACAGGTGGGTCCGCTGGGACCTGCCTTCCCAAGCATTCTAGGTTTGTGAGTATGTTATGTTAGTTTGGGTTAGTGGCATATTATTCCATTCAAATTAGTTGTAACAGCATGCATTGGTATTCCCATTAAACAAACACCCAGATATTAACACCATTGAACAGCGGGCATATCAATATCACATGCATTATTTGAACGGAAATACACAATCAAACAACATGCAGGGTTGATTAATGGCAACAGGCCATCAGGTTTGCAGATATGAACAGGGCACATGCAACAACAGACATGCATATATTTTTGAAACAGGACAAATGTCCATGGTTAATGAAATGTTCACATACCAATATTTAGTGAGTGTTTTAATTTGCAATTATAGGGTGGGGTGGAGAAAGAAAATTATGACACATTCATAAATTATACATTGATATACATTTGTAATAGAAACACAATTAACTTGTGGGTGATAGTTTCAAAATGATTTTTAATTGACTATCATGCTAGACCTGTTACAGATACATCACTATCCTAGTTATTTTGAATTTGATCAGATACATCATCCTGCTACACTTTGATGACAGAGCAGGGGAACAACTATGGATGTTTAGTATGTCAGACAATCATTCATTCTATCTGCAAATTGTTGACTGTCATCACCATATACAGATTTTGGCCTGAACATTCAAGATTCAGACACACTGAAATCAGTTTGGGATGTTAAGTTTTGATTCCCACATGCATTTAGTTCTGTAGAACCACACTGAAGCCTATATATTCAGGAGTTATTACTACTTTATTCATTGATACATGACCCTTTCTGTCACTCTCACACATCCTGCAATTTCACAGTTCAGGTTGGTACTTCTAGGCTTTGTTCACATATTAGACCTGTGGTGATTCCAACACTTTCCAGCAGCCTCACTTCTGTCATGATTCAGCATTTCAACAGGGATATATCTCACATGTGATTACCTCAGATTCTGAAGCTGTACTCTTGAGACTACTGCAGGTTATACTACATTTAATTAATGGTGGGACATCTGTATTACAGCACTATTTATTTCTATCAATTATATTTCCAGTTACACTTGCATACTGATGAACTTGTTGCAGCCATACCTGCAGACTTTCACTTGTTGCTTGCACTTTATATTACTTTTAATCAATACACTGCAGTGTTCTGCTACATGCTACACTATAATATTTATTTACAAGTACTAGGTGGGGTTACTAACCTGCATGGTGGCACAGCCGCGCCAGCCTGCGGTCATATGCCCGTCGATTCATAGAGCGGACACCTGCAGCTGTAATACAAAACAAGTAATATTGGACTACACATCTCCATGGTATCAGCTAGTTGAATTCCTTACATACATAAGTAAAATGTAACTTACTCAGTAGTGGGGCGTTAGGCATATCCCGGGCCTCCTGGATCCATTGGGTCAACTGGTCTTCTTTACGTTGCTTCAGGTCTGCATGGTGGTGACGGACCTGCTCACCAGTACGTGGAATCCCAGTAGCACTAGTGAGATCATGAGCCAATTGGTCCCATGCCTCCGCCCTGTACACTCCCCATGAGACCTGGCCCTGCATGAGTTGGGCCTCATGATGCTGAACTAGGAGCCAGACCATGTATCTGGACTCCTCAACGCCCCACCGCTGTGCTCGAAAGCAACGTCCCTCACCTACTCCACTCATTCTGCCTGCAGGTGTATTCTACCATCATTTATTCTGTGTATTCCTGCCTATGGGGCTTATATATGCCGATTTTCCCGCACATTGCTCTGATTGGCCATTTTGGAATTGTATCTACTTCACAGAAACTGCTTTCTCATGTTCCATTTTGGATTATATCCTATATATAAATATATATATATATATATATATATATATATATATATCCTGGGTTCGAATCTGACCACTGATTTTTAATTTTCATGACTGTCTAGAAATGAGTTGAGGACCTGTCAATCAAACATGCCAAAAGCAATTTTAAGCACTTAAAACCAGGTCTGCTGTTTGCAGAGCTAACGCTTGCTTACCGGTTAGCTTGTGGGCGCGATGCGCACCTCCGCGCAAACGGTGTGCGCCGAATTAAACCTTAATTGGCTAGTAACACACATGTTCAGCTAAGCACAGCTAGTTGCACACAGTTTGAGCCTGTTACACCGGATCTTAGCTACGGGCAAGCAATTTGCAGCCTTTGAAACACTACTCAGCTACGGGCACTCTGTCTCACAGCAGCTTAGCTATCACTACATTTCTAAATAAATTTATTATTGTATTACTTGCAATATATGCTCCATTTCATTCCATTTTACAAAAGGAAATACTTTTACATTTGTACAATACTATCAGGGGCCTTTTTAGTGCTTATTTACAAAAAAAAAAGGTTGTTGTGTGGGCTCGAACCTTGCCTGCCGGTTCTTAAGCCGACAACTCTACCGCTATGCTATTACTTCTTGGCTTGCATATTTAGTTCTTATAGCCTTCTCCACTGATTGCTAACTGCAGTTGCGCTAGTAGCACACCCGCGCACACGAGCACACACAGTAGCAAACATTTACGGGGTTTAAAAAAAATAAAACAGTTTTTATTTTCATTTTATAACATCTGTTCACTTTTTACATTGCTGGTCTGTGGGGGCATGTGTTGTGTAGTGTGTTTATTCACATTTCCATGGCCTCTCTCGTGGCTGTTTACTTTCAGCCATTCTAGGCTTACGGGGGCATGTCCGATTGCAGGGCTTAGCCTACGGACACGCCCCCTACTGTCTTACACGGACCGTGTAAGAGTTATGGTGTGATTCAGCATGCCTTATGCACCTCATGCATATGCATGACATGCTGACATCACACCGTTTAACTGCAGCCTCCGTGTAAGAGTTATAACTCTTACACTGAGGCTTCCTGAATCTGGCCCCTTGTCTTAATTTCTTTATAGTTTTCTCTTTTTGATATTTCCATGATGGTATTTGATTTCTCCCCTTCCTTTCCCTCACTACCCTGTGTTCTTGTGATAGAACTTTATCAGTTATTAATTTAGATGCACAATAATATCTCCTGTTTACTTCTGTTATATGGCATGTATCTCTTTCACCCATGTATATTATGTGCTCTTCCAGTTTTCCCTTTCTGCATATATTCAGTCTAGCTTAACCACATTATCACTCCTCACTTCTTCTGTTACAAACCTTTACTTAACTTAATGCTATATCATCCCTATCTTTTTCTTAGTCCCTACTTTTTCTATCTCAATTCTTTGCCTTCCTACACATCTTTTTTCATTGTACACCTAAGTTTAGCCATTCTAGATGTATACAAGGATGTATATGTCTTCATTTTATTTTGTATATATTTTGCAAAACTTTTATAAATTAAATTATTTGTTGTTAGTTTGCCTATACAATTTGTTCTTTCAGCATAAATATTACATTTATGTTTGTACTTTTGCTGATGATTTTATTGCTAATTTTATGGAAAACAGTGGTTATCTGGTCAGTATAATACAGGTTACTTAAAATTAAAATTTATTTTTTCCATCAGTATCTTTCCAGATTGGATAATAAATTATGCTTGTTTAAACTACTGATAGAAGGTTTTTGGGAAGGAAACATATTAAAAACTAGTAAGTTTGAAGGATAGCTCCTCAATAACTTATCTAGAACTTTGAGTGTACAAGGACTACAGCAATAAAACAGTAACACAATTAGCTTCCCCCCTTGATTTGGTATGCCTTGTCATCAACATGCAATGGACTGCATGTATAACTGCATTTGTATTTTGTTATGTCTGTTTCCTTCCCAGATTTTCACTAAAAATGGACATAGCTCAGTGGACTTTCCTGATTAGCAACAATAAATACATCAATCAATTTATCAACAAATCAATCAATCAAATCATACAATCAACAAATGCATATAGAACTATCTTGTATCAACAGTGGACTTTCCTGATTATATATAATCAGTCAATCAGTAAATAAATGAATAAATATCTTCCATTAGTAGTGGACTTTTCTTATAATCAACAGCAAATAAATCAATCCATTGATAAATCATTCAGTAAATACATAATAAAACATAGATATCTAGTATCATTAGGAGATATCATAAGCGATATAACTGTCTTCAGAGGGGATTGCTACATCTTTGATGTGCTCCTTCCATTTGCCTCAAACACCTTTATTAATATTTCACTTAAGACACATGCATAGGCACACATACATTAATAGAAAAAATAACAAACCATATTAACATTTGTCATATTTTTGCATTATAAATTAGATATATGTTTTCTTTCTTTTTGCCATTTATTCACTCCATTGTAATACCTGACCAGTTCCTGAATTCCCTTAAACCTCACTCCTCTTCCTAAACAGTATTTTGCATTTATTCTTCCCATGAATTCCATTTATTTCTATGTAAGTTGTTTCTTCCCTTTTCTAAACATCCCATCTCTAGTAACTAATAAACAACTCCAAAACTAAAAAAAAATAAACCAAAATAACAAAATAGTGGATGCAGCATAAAATATTAACAATATGTTAAGTGGTTTCATCCTCTATTAATGTACTTCATCAGAAAATGTTTGCTTGATTTTAAAAACATATAAATAGGTCAGATTTTTTGTCACATGACCATGTTCATCCAATAAAATTGCCTTCTACTTTAAAAGCATGCACTTCCATTATTATAAATTAATACATAAAATAAGTTAAGAAATATATTAAAAAGTATAATAGAATTGATATGATATAACAATGACTATAAATTAACTTATTAGAACATTTTATTATTTTTGATAAGCTTTTAATTTTAAAAGACAGGTAATAGCCAATAGTTCATCAAGTCCAGGTGGTGTGATGGCATTTAAATTTAATTGCCACCATAGCTCTCTTTTTTCTAATAATAAATTCCATGGGCCTTCCCATGGATTGTCTTCAACTTTTTCCAGTATTGTAAACAAAAAATAATGAGAGGAAAATGTATTAATATCTTTGTACAATGCATCTGTGTTTCTTCTCCTTTTTATATCATGCATATGCTTGTAAATTCTCTCTTTAAGTTTCCATTCTCTTTTTCCTGCATAGAATGCTGAGCATAAATGACATACTGCTGTATACACAACACACTGTGTGCTACAATTACATTTCCCTGTAATTTTAATAGTCTGGTGTGCAATCAAAACAGACCACCCCACATATACGTTTACAGTTACTGCAACAACTACATTTGGACATGTTATGGGTGGCACTATTATTATTTCTGATGTTTTCCTTGGTGTTTTTAAATATTTACCCTGCTTATAAATAATATGGGGTTCATTACCTAATTGGTCACTTAAATCAGAATCAGTAGTAATCAAATTCTAGTTTTTATGTATAATAATATCTCCTGTACTTTCACTCTCCAGTGAATACGTAGTGGCAAAAGATGTATCATAATTCTTAGTACTACTTGTTGACTCGTACCATCATCAGTGTTTTTAACATCTAAACTATAGATATCCTCATTTTGAGTTGTCCTTTGTTGAATTATTTGCCTCTTATTGGTAGCATAGGACAACAGTGGAAAGCAGAAACCTGTTTACCTTTTTATAATAACTTCCTTGGTGATTGAATTAATTAGGCTTAAGGGATAGCCTCTGTTAAAGAACATATCTCTTAATTGTTGACATTCATTCACAAAGTCATTATATGACGAAATCATTTTGGCTGCCCAGAAACATTTTCTATCTACAGCAGCTCTTTCTTGATGTAAGGAACGGCAGCTGGTATAATGTAAGAAAGAATTAGAATATGTTGTTTTTCTATACATTTGTGAAGTCAAAGTATGCCTAATATAATCCTTTCTGATTAGTACATCCACATATGAAATATAATGTTCCTCCACATTGAAATCAAATTTATGAAAACTTGTAGTCTGATTAATGCATTCAGTACATTTTGGAATATTCTATCATCAACCCATCAAGGTATGATAAATATATTATATATATATATATATATATATATATATATATATATATATATATATATATATATATATATATCTACTATTGAATGTATATTTATTTTTCCATTATATCATAATGATATTGGCATAGATTAGTGCACAGGCTGCTTCCAAGACCACACCTTTTAAATGATGAAAACAATGGCCCTCAAAATAAATATAATTAAGAACTATTTCTATAAGTTGAACATAAGTTTTAATTTCATTTTAAGGTAATTTCATTTTATTCTCAAGAAAATCTGAGCACCAGTTCAGGCAAACATCATGTGGAATAATCATGTAAAGGTCTTTCACATCTATTGTCAGAAATATTATTTTAACTCTTTTTAACTTGATTGCATTTTGTGAGAAAATCCCATGAATCCTTACATAAATAATCAGTTTTTGCACACCTTTTTTAAGATGGTAATCAAGGTATTTCACAATAGAATAAGTTTTTGAGTTGCCAGCATTCACAGTGGGTCTCAATGGAGGGTACTATAAGTTTGTATGTGTTTTAGGCACCCCAAAAATAGTGGGGAGAAAAGGTTTCAAAATAAATATTTATAATATTCCAAGCTGATCTGCCCCAGAATGGCCATATTGCATAATAATGCATCAATTTTCTGATATGAAAAATGTATTTCATTTAATGATGTTTCACTATCTGCATCATCAAATAGTACATTATACATTATCTGTAAGTAGTAAAATTTATCCTTCATTACAGGTCCACCCCTTATCCTGTGTCATAATGCTTAGGGCACCAGAAGCAACTGTTATCAACAAGTTTATTTAGCTGAGAAGTTAAATTGCACCATTTAACCACTGGCTGATATTTTAGCATATGTCGAATATCAGTTTCACATATTTGCTCAAAGGTCTGTGAGACTAGATGAAGGGGAGGTTATAAGAACTAGATACACTTAGGACATTATAATTAGATATAGTAGATCCCAAAATAATTTTTAAATTCAACTTTCTAACATACACTTTCAGTTAATAAGTATATCTGTGATACTGGCTTGTTTTGCTAGCACAAAAGAAAAACCTTTACAAAATACCTCAACATGTGCCTGTTGTATATCATAGGAAGTAAAATTATACACCCTGAAAATCACCAAATGCATTAGTTATAATTTCACATGATTTTGCATTACCAATATTATCATGTTCATAATCATAACTGGAAAATGTCACCTCCTCATTCTCCACTGGTAAGGTTGATTCCAGTTCCTTGAGGTTGTATTCTCCTGAGAGGATAAGGAAACTGGTTATAAAGGTGTTGTTGCTGCTGCCAAATGCCAATAATTGTCATTCTTGTTCTTTAATTGGTCCAAGCATGGAAGGGGGATAGTCCAAAGGGGATGGCTCATTACCATTATCTCCCTCAATCTGAATATTATTAATAAATTGTCCTTCCAACCCACCAGGCCCACTTAGGTTAGGTCTATTATGTGAATTAGGGGGAGCAGGATATGCCTTGCCTTGGATATAGTCCACACAATCCCGTTCAAGTTTCTACATTTTTATCTCTTCGATATAGTCACATTCATGATCTACATTCTTGAAGATGTGTAAGTGTTGATTCCTATAGCTTCACTATACAATAAGGCTTGTGTAATGGACTTATCTAAGGCTGAAATTTCAACACTAAGCAAGTCCATTTGATTTTGGTTATGTTTAAAGAGGAGTTCCATTAGTTTGCACCTACACTTCCCACCTTTAGTTCTTTTATTTCCTTTACAATATTCAATGTTTCAGAGCTGGTTTACATTTTGATTTCCATTTCCTGGTAATTGTTTTTGTGGTAGCCAATACCATTAAACTTAGTAATAGGTTCATAGGTTGGTACTAGGCTATTGGCCCTAGGGCCTGTACAAGCCTGGCCATAACAATTCCCTGGCTATTTCTTCCCACAATATTTACTTCCCTGAACCCCTGTCTAGCAGGGTGACTGACATGATCCCCAGATAAATTTCCTATCTCCCATCCAGTCATCAAGGTTCCTTTTGAAGAGGGCCAAGGAGGTGCTCTGCTTGACATATATGGGCAGTCTATTCCAGAGTATGGGGAGTCTCTGGGTCAGGAACCTATCCCTCCAGCATGTTTTGTTCATTGTGATAACAAAGTTTAGGTCCCTGGAGCATGTGGCTCTGATGGATTAGGATTTCTTTAAGTGCAGCATGTCCGGCAGCTCTGGGTTTGACATGGCCTTGTATGTTAAGCAGAGATCGCCTCTGAGTAGACGATATGCGACAGAGTATAGCTGGAGTTTTTTTAGTCGGTCAGCATAGGGCATCTGCTTTAGGCCTGTGATTCTTTTAGTGAGGTGTTTCTGCAGACTTTCCAGTTGTTGCAGATTTTAAGGCCATAATATCTATAGGGAGCTCAGATCATGTGTGCCAGCTCAAAAGAGTTATTTCCTTAGTTATGACCATTTGCTCTCCAACATTTCTGACAAAATACTTTGTGGGGAAATTTTTAAATCTGCCACCTTGTTACACTCCCCAAAACATGTCCACAGTTATCTTTTGTTTTTGTATCACACTTCCAACATTTGCTGTCTACCTGAGGATAATTCTCTGAAGTCAGCTTGAGGTATAAAAATACATATGCAAACACTTTCAAGCAAAAATTCTAAATCTTCTGGACTTTGTAACATACTCAGGAGCCATACAGTTGTCCTTTCATTGTTCCTTTGTAAATTGCCTTCTAATCTTTCTTCCCAATCCTTTCTAACCTCCCTTGATTGATTATACATTTACTTTCATTCAAAATAATGACAGAATCAATACGTTAGAAAATCATGTATTGCAGAATTGCATGCTTTAGGCAATATAAAACTAAATGGTGTAACTTTAGATAGTTTGAGGAAAAATTAAAATATTTTTTTCAATGGAAGCATACAAAGGAAATGGTCATCCCCATGGACAAAAGTCTGAATGTCCAAAGTATGAAAGAGATATTATTTAATAAATCTTCAAATAGTAGATTGTTGCATGATCCATAACCACAGAATAACATATATTATCATATTATCTGGTTTATTTTTAATGAACAGATAACTAAAATAATTTTAATTGTACAATATCTAAAATGGCACAATGTAGTTGAAATGCATAAGATACATTTATTTATGTATTTTTCTTTATTTATTTCACATTTGTTAACTGGGTTAATCCAACTGAGTTTGAAAACAAACCCATTTTCAGTGGAGACCCAGGGAGGAAAAGCCCCAGCAATCATAAATAAAGATAAAGTGACAACATGCAAATATTAAATAACAATCACAATACAAAATAATTGTAGAAAGAAAAGGTTATTAGCTATTTGCATTTCACTGATAGTAAGCAACCCATTTTCAGTGGAGACACAAGGGGAAAGAGCCCCAGCAAACATAAGCACAGGTAAAGATACCGGACAAAAACTATTAAAAAGAACAATGCAAATATGAAATTAATTATAAAGAGAAAAACAAAAGAAAAAAATTAGGAACATTAAGAGCTGCACTGATACCAGTGGTCAAAATTTGCTACATATGAAAGTAAAAACAAAAAGATAATTGTTGTTCAAAAGAAGGACAATGTATAGACAATTGCTAGGAAGTGGGGGGGGGGATAAATCGTGTGGAAAATGGGCGGGGAAGAGAAAGGAGGGGGCTATAGTAGGACTGTAGTAGTAGACCCGAGGGTTTAGGAGGTTAGTTTAAGCAGAAGTTACTAACAAAGAAAGAAAGTTATTAGATGCCACAGGTTATACAGTAGGTGAAAATAAGACTATGTGTGGTCAAGGCAATGGCATAATTTCAAGTTTAGTAGGTGGGATTTAAGCTCCTTTTTAAAACAGGAAAAAGAAAGGTTGGATCTAATATAGAGTGGGAGTTTGTTCCAATTTAGTGAGACAGAGTGTTTGTAAAGTAGTTTGTCAATATTCCTTTTGGGTTTATAAACTGAGAGAAGATGCTGATCAGCACTCCGGAGAGGCCGGGGGGGGGGGGGGTAGAGAGTAACATGGCAGGCAAGAGCATGGCAGGCAGAGGGGTTGTTGAGTATGGAAAAGGTAGTGTGGAGTTGTGATTGTATGAGAAGGTGGGGAAATTCCAGCCACTGAAATTTGTTTAGTGAGAGGCAGTGATGTGAAGAAAGTGGTTGGTTTAGAATAAATCTGGCAATTTTATTGTATGTTTGTTCCAGTTTCTGCATTGAGGTAGTTTGGATATTGGTAAGGATGGGGGAAGCATATAGAAGACTAGGTAAGATAAATGCCTGTGCAAGAGTGCATTTAGTGGCAGTAGTGAGGAATTTTTTATTCCTATAAAGTAGTCCAAGTTTTTGGTGGTTTTTTTTGATGGCCTGTTGTATGTGCAAGTCAAATTTTAGTTGGTCATCATTACCCCAAGGAGTCTGGTGAATAAGGCAGGGGAGATAGTGGTGCCATCTAGGAAGGAAAGGGAAAAATTGGATTTAAGGTGAGAGTGTCTGAGGTAGGAAGAGAAGGGGTTGTTTTCTTAGGATTAAGGACTAGTTGATTGTTTCTGACCCATTTTTCAACAGAGATAAAGGAATTATGTGTTATTGTGTGTAGTTCAGAGATAGTATTGGAGATTGATAAGAGAGTAGAGCCATCTGCATATTGTATTACAGATGAGACACTGCAGGATGAATGTAGTTTGTTGGTAAATATGTCGAAAAGGAACAGTCCAAGTATGCAGCCTCCTGTTTGAACAGCAAGGAAGGATGAGAAATCCTGCTGCCATCTAACAGCTTGTTTTCTGCCAGTAAGATAGGATTGGAACCAGCCAAGAGTAGAAGGAGAGAGATTTAGGTCTGACTGAGTGTTTGTTAAGAAGAATGGGATGAGACACAGTATTGAAGGCTTTAGGGAGATCAAGGAATAGAAGGAAGATGAGGAGGTTGTTGTCCCTACCTTCTGCAATCTTTTGAGTAAAGGATAGTAAGGCAGTCAAGGTACTATGTTTAGGGCGGAAACCATGTTTATATATATATATATATATGTGTATGTATGTGAGTGTGTGTGTGTGTATATATATATATATATATATATATATATATATATATATATATATATATATCTATATATATATATATATACACACACACACACACACACACACACACACACACACATTTTATATATATATATATATATATATATATATATAAACATGGTTTCCACCCTAAGCACAGAACTTTGACTGCCTTACTATCCTATTTTCATGAATGAGATAGGACAGTAGTTGAGTATGTATACATTTTTCAAGGATCCCTGAGAGCATTGAGAGAATAGTAATTGGTCTATAGTTAGAGGATTCAACAGAGTTGCTACCTTTGTGCAAAGGAGTGGTATAGAAGGATTTCCATATTTCCAGTATGGTATATTCCCAAATGGAGTGGTTGATTGAGACAGATACAGGGTATGCAATAGAGTCAGCAGCAATTTTCAGAAATTGGGGGGGGGGGGTTATCAGTAGACGGAGAGTCATGGTTTTAGTTTAAGAAGCAGGGATTTGATGTATTTAGTAGAAACAGGTCACAAGGTAAAAGGCTGAAAGACAGAGGAGCATAGAGGTTTAGGAGGAGGTGAGGGTGACACTGAAGAATTAGGATAAGCAGAGTTACCAGAGGGTAGGAGTTTAGAGATGCTGTCTATGAAGGGTTTGTTGAGTAAGTCTGCAGTTTCAGAGGGACAGTGATAGGGGAAAGGGTTAGGGAAGGTAGGAGAACCAGTGTGGAGCAGGGAGTTTATAGTAATCCAGAATTTTTTTGGGATCATTTGGGTGAGAGCTTTGAAATTTAGTGAAATATTGTCGTTTATCCAAAATAATACATTTTTTACACAGTTTCTGAATTGCTTATAACCTTGGCGAAAGGTGGGAGTTTTAGTGGTTTGCCATTTTTTCCATAGAGCATCTCTTTCATGCATCAAGGCATGAGTAGCTTTGGAGAGCCAGGGTGAAAAATTAGATTTGATTCTGATTTTGCAAGTTGGGGCAAAAGAGTTTAGGACATCAAAGAAAATGTGGTTGAATTTAATAACAGCATCATTGAGCAGGAGAGTTTTTAGGAAAGACCAGTTGATGGCAGAGAGTATATAGTTAAAGGTTTCAGGGGAAAAGTTAGCCAGTTTCCTACACTCTCTGTAAATATGGGGCTTAGAGAGATGAGGAGAGTGCTTTAAGATAGAGATGGGAGAATGGTCACTAATAAAGTCAGGGAAGTTAGAAGGGTTACAATAGTTGTTTGGAGAGTTGGTCAAGATCCAGTCAATTGTGGAACCAGTAACATTTTTACTGTAATGGGTAGGGGTAGTGATCAGTTGTAAGATTCCATACAGGTTTATGAAATGTTTTGGTGAGTTACCAATAAGGGAGTTCCAATCTATATTAACATCTCCAAGAATGATGGTGTCATAGGGGATGGAGGTGTTTATCCAGGAGAGTATATGTTGAAGGATAGGGATGTTTTTACCTGGGGGGGGATATAGATAGAGGCAATACCAAACTTCCTATAGTTATTGATGTGGCAGTCTAGGAGCAGAAGTTCATTAGGGGAGAAACTAGGCAGAGTAATGTCTATAGGTGTTAGTGTCAGTGAGACAGAGTACAAGTTAGCCACCCCATCGCCTTTTTGGGGTGTCTTATCAGACATATAGATATTGTACTGAGGTGGGAGAATTCAGAGGAATTGATATGTGGTTTTAGCAAGGTTTCCGATAGGGCCAGGATGTGAGATATGTATTGGGCCAACCACACATGAAGTTCGGACGTTTTATTGTGTAGGCTTTGGATGTTCATTGCACAGATAGAGACATATTTGAGGCTGGAGATATTTGAGGATATTTTTGGGGGGACAGCAGATGAAGATGGAGGGAAAGTGGAGAGAGGGGAAGGACCATAATTAGGATGGATGTCACCAGAAACCAGAACAGCAAAGACAAGATGGAAAAGGTGAGGGTGGTCAGTAAGGGGAATAGGGTACTTTAGTTTGGGCTTAGGGGTAAAGGCATGGTAGGCCATGAGTTTAAATTTAAGACATTGAAAGTGGGAGAGGCAAAAGAGAGAGGGGGCAATAGTCAGTGGAGCTTGGTTATATTTTGGAAGAGATCTGGGAAAGGGAAAGGTGGGGGAAGAGGGGAAGATATGGAACTCAATGTGGTAGGAAGTGCTTAGGGCTAGTGAGATTAGAAGTGGGAGAAATAGCAGTAAGGATAGCATTGTGTGATGGAAAAGGAGGGGAAGAGTTATAGGGAAAAATATAAAGAAATATATTAGGGAAGGGTGGCGACTAGAGATAAGCAGTGTGAGGGAAGGAACAGTGTCGAGGGGTGGCAATAGTGAATATGTTAGGAGACAGTAGGTGTGCTAGGGAGTGAAAGAGGTAAGTGTATGAGGCAAGCCACAGATCAGGCAGCCCACGGTGGTCAGGGAAAACAGGAAGATTGGAGACAAGATGGGAGGAGTGAAAGGGAGAGAGCACAGGTTAATGTGGTGGGAGGGGGCTGTGGGAGTGCATAGAAACAATGGTTCCACTCGTATAAGATGCACTGACTTAGCAAATAGCCATTCTGATAGACTAAATTCTAAGGCCATTATTAAAATATACTAACTAATTCATTCATTCATTCATTCATTCATGATGCCTGTGACATTATTAGAGTACTAAAGCAGGATGAACACTAATACAGTGATATACCTTCCACTGCAGTTCTCACAGCATTTATATCACTGTTTAAAATGTAAGTTATGGTCTTGAAAACTGGCCTTATAAATACATAGGTCAGATCAATGTTCAGGCTGCCATTGCATTGACCAAGCCATGTTATAACATCTTTCTTGTCAGTGGAAAATTGTTATAGTCAAGAGAAAGGGATGGCAATAGGAGCCATTATGGCTTCCTCAAATGAGAAAAACGTTGCTTCTGAATGAGAAGATAATACTTCACTCAAATTTGGTTTCATCATGTAACCTATTACAGATGTTTATTGATTATATCGTTTTAATATGATGCCCTGAATTTCAGCAGGTCTCAAATTCAACTTTTGTGCTAGTATGGAGAATGTTCCATTTTTAGATGTTTCTGTCTTTCATGTATGGAGCACTTATAGTACAACTATGCATAGAAAGTTATTTGAGAGAAAAAACTGCAGTGTTTTAAAAGTAATCATTCTTAGCACACCAAAGTGAACATCTCTAAAGGGAAATTATATGTCGTGCTAATTATACCCTTTTGAGCAGCAGCTTCTGTTCTGGATTAAACTAAAAATTCTACCAGAGCAGGTCTTTCACTTAGTCCCCCCCCCCTTTTTTTCTTAGACTATATACTGATCCCAATCCCTGGTATGGTGAACAGGTATAGTAGAGTATTAACATTTAAAGTAAAATGGGATGCTGTATGATAATGAATGCACTTCATGTAATGTACATTTGTAGCTTGCATGTCCAAACATTTTAAGAGTCATATGAACAATAGTCAGCCAAAGTGGATGGAAGTCAGATCACAACATAAGATGTAAAAGAATTGGCACTAATAACACAGACATCTAATTATTAAAATATTATGCAAACTTAGTCTGGTTGTTATGGATTGAGAGGCAGTACAACAACAAGGAAGTAATGTGCATAGAGGTAGCACAAATGGTTTTCACTGAATGAATATATATTATATTTTTACAGTCTGAAAAAAACAGGGAAAGGAGATGACACTGCTCTGAATGCTATCTGCTTCCACTGCAGGGGTGTTTTTGGACAAGGCACTGTTGGTTCACAAACTCCTAAGTGAGTATTAAGGGTTACAGCACTAATTACAGGCTAGCAGCAGTGGGTAAGAAGAACAGTGTTTATTGCCTATTTATCATTCATTTCATTTAAACATCAAACCTGGGTTTAAGCACTTATCTTCATTCATGACTGTCAGCCTTATTAGGTCTCTTTTAATTATAAATATTGTTTAAGTTCTATGCATGTCTCATTAACAGTAATACGCATGTAACAACATCACTCTTTGACTATTGTCTGGCAAATTACTGAAGACAACAATTATAAATTTGTGTTTAACTGGAACTTAGTATGATGCAATGTAAGCAAATGGAGCTTTTCCCCCTGGGCCTCCATTGAAAATGGGAATTAGCCAGTTGGACTTTCCCGGTAAACAAACACAAATAAAATAAACAAAGAAAGAAAGAAAGGAAGGAAAAATTAGGTTAAATTGCTGAAGACAACAACTGTAATTGAGGCTGAGGCCATTTGCTTGCTCTAATTAAGTTCTTATGGCCAGAGTTGTGGATGAAAAAAAATCTGCAAGGATTAACCCATTTATAATAAAAAAAAAACAGTTTATTGCTTTATATGTGTTGTTTTCCATTTGCTGTCTTTGTATCCCTATTTTGAATTAACAAGTCTCTTTTATAATACTTCTCGCACATTTGTTTACAAGCTCAGAAATAATTCCCTGGCTGTCACTGCTTTTCTGATGTTTCTGGAGCTATAACAATCTTTTGAAATGTAAATATATTGAAACATTCTCTTGCATGCACTCTGTTTCTAAAAATCTATCTTTCAATTGATTGTCTATTAGCATATAAAAATTCTTCATATAAGAACAATAGAGGTGATTGCCAAGAAATGAGATGAAATAAAAAGGAAATAAGTAAACAAAAAGGCAAACAAGCATACAAACAAAAATAAAATTATTAATAAGTAGGTAATAGAGTTAAAATGGAAACTACATGTGGAATATACCCTTATCAGCTACAGTGCCAGCATTTTCAGCCTAACCAGCACAATCTTTTCATTTATTTTAGTTTATTAAAATTTACTTTCTGATTTATTATTTTTACTTTGCATAACATGCCAGTAACTTTCCTTTCTAACCCTAATCAGACAATTCATTCTTCCCATGAGAGTTGGGACTAGACCCGCATTTTCCCCAACTAGAGTGAGACCCTATGGCCCCTTCATTCACCATTTAAAATGATAGCCCTGTCAGTTAGGGTGATAGCCTTAGCAGATAGTATGATAGCCCTGTCAGTTAGGGTGATAGCCTTATCAGATAGTATGATAGCCCTGTCAGGGTGATAGCCTTATCAGATAGTATGATAGCCCTGTCAGTTAGGCTGATAGCCCTATCAGATAGTATGATAGCCCTGTCAGTTAGGGTGATAGCCTTATCAGATAGTATGATAGCCCTGTCAGTTAGGGTGATAGCCTTATCAGATAGTATGATAGCCCTGTCAGTTAGGGTGATAGCCTTATCAGATAGTATGATAGCCCTGTCAGTTAGGGTGGTAGCCTTATCAGATAGTATGATAGCCCTGTCAGGGTGATAGCCTTATCAGATAGTATGATAGCCCTGTCAGTTAGGCTGATAGCCCTATCAGATAGTATGATAGCCCTGTCAGTTAGGGTGATAGCCTTATCAGATAGTATTATAGCCCTGTCAGTTAGGGTGATAGCCTTATCAGATAGTATGATAGCCCTGTCAGTTAGGGTGATAGCCTTATCAGATAGTATGATAGCCCTATCAATTAGGGTGATGGCCTTATCATATAGTATGATAGCCCTATCAGTTAAGGTGATATCCTTATCAGATAGTATGATAGCCCTGTCAGTTAGGGTGATAGCCTTATTAGATAGTGTGATAGCCCTGTCAGTTAGGGTGATAGCCTTATCAGATAGTATGATAGCCCTATCAGTTAGGGTGATAGCCTTAGCAGATAGTATGATAGCCCTGTCAGTTAGGGTGATAGACTTATCAGATAGTATGATAGCCCTGTCAGTTAGGGTGATAGCCTTATCAGATAGTATGATAGCCCTGTCAGGGTGATAGCCTTATCAGATAGTATGATAGCCCTATCAGTTAAGGTGATAGCCTTATCAGATAGTATGATAGCCCTATCAGTTAAGGTGATAGCCTTATCAGATAGTATGATAGCCCTGTCAGTTAGGGTGATAACCTTATCAGATAGTATGATAGCCCTGTCAGTTAGGGTGATAGCCTTATCAGATAGTATGATAGCCCTGTCAGTTAGGGTGATAGCCTTATCAGATAGTATGATAGCCCTGTCAGTTAGGGTGATAGCCTTATCAGATAGTATGATAGTCCTGTCAGTTAGGGTGATAGCCTTATTAGATAGTTTGATAGCCCTATCAGTTAGGGTGATAGCCTTATCAGATAGTATGATAGCCCTATCAGTTAGGGTGATAGCCTTATCAGATAGTATGATAGCCCTATCAATTAGGGTGATGGCCTTATCATATAGTATGATAGCCCTGTCAGTTAAGGTGATAGCCTTATCAGATAGTATGATAGCCCTGTCAGTTAGGGTGATAGCCTTATCAGATAGTGTGATAGCCCTGTCAGTTAGGGTGATAGCCTTATCAGATAGTATGATAGCCCTGTCAGTTAGGGTGATAGCCTTATCAGATAGTATGATAGCCCTGTCAGTTAGGGTGATAGCCTTATCAGATAGTATGATAGCCCTGTCAGTTAAGGTGATAGCCTTATCAGATAGTATGATAGCCCTGTCAGTTAGGGTGATAGCCTTATCAGATAGTATGATAGCCCTGTCAGTTAGGGTGATAGCCTTATCAGATAGTATGATAGCCCTGTCAGTTAGGGTGATAGCCTTATCAGATAGTATGATAGCCCTGTCAGTTAGGGTGATAGCCTTATCAGATAGTATGATAGCCCTATCAATTAGGGTGATGGCCTTATCATATAGTATGATAGCCCTATCAGTTAAGGTGATAGCCTTATCAGATAGTATGATAGCCCTGTCAGTTAGGGTGATAGCCTTATTAGATAGTGTGATAGCCCTGTCAGTTAGGGTGATAGCCTTATCAGATAGTATGATAGCCCTATCAGTTAGGGTGATAGCCTTAGCAGATAGTATGATAGCCCTGTCAGTTAGGGTGATAGACTTATCAGATAGTATGATAGCCCTGTCAGTTAGGGTGATAGCCTTATCAGATAGTATGATAGCCCTGTCAGTTAGGGTGATAGCCTTATCAGATAGTATGATAGCCCTGTCAGTTAGGGTGATAGCCTTATCAGATAGTATGATAGCCCTGTCAGTTAGGGTGATAGCCTTATCAGATAGTATGATAGCCCTGTCAGTTAGGGTGATAGCCTTATCAGATAGTATGATAGCCCTGTCAGTTAGGGTGATAGCCTTATCAGATAGTATGATAGCCCTATCAGTTGGGGTGATACCCCTAGCTGTCCATTCATTCCTCTTGAAGGCAAGAATAGAGGCAAAGGAGATGTTTAGCTTGTTGTACTCGTGCAGGACTGTCAATCTGGCCTAATTCTTGTTGGCAGTGACCAGTGGCTTACACACAGGCTGCTGCCTAGGAGGAGACATGTTTTCTTGTGCTGGACCTCATGGTCTATATGCAGATATAAGCACTACAATATAATTAAAGCTACTCCCTAATGTGCCATGTTTTGTCAGTTGGGGTCAGAAGTACTGGGAGTCCAGCCACCTCCCTCTTCCAAGATATGTGAACTACAAAGACTACTCAGTCTCACCCCCATGGTCCTTGCAGCTACCTGAGTCACAAATCAAACTCAGGTAATGTGAGGCACAGTCAAGGCTTTATCCATATCTGCCACAAAGCCAGGTCATGATTTAATAGCATAAATCTTTGCTGGTTTTAACACATCCAATAGAGCTTAGAAGTCTTTTTATAAATTCCTCAGTAATGTTATCTACTCATTGCAGTTTCTTTGATTACATAATGTAAAATATGTTTTGGCGCATTATCTAATTCAATGTAACATAAAATTAATGTGGTACAAATGTAATATATAAAGTATTCTAATAATATTTATACCAACAGAAAAAGACTATAGATTTTGCCATTTATGTGCAACACGCACCTTCATGCTGATTCTCATAAGCCCCTTTTCATTGCCTGCCATCCATCCCTAGATTCCTTAAAGGCAACCAGGGTCTCAGAAACTATCAGCCTCTCACTCAGCCTACTCTGTCTGAATGAATAGTAGTCCACATGGCAGAACTAGAGGCAACAAAGGATCGTGCCCCTCATTTTGGAATCTTGCTGCTATGAGTTCGTTTTAACCAATGAGCAAGTTTTATTACATATTTAAAGTGATGTAACGCTAATAATGTCATTCTGTTGAAGTTTCCTGGAGTGAAATGAAAGTGCTTAATCTGTCTTATTAAATTGTTTCTTATAAGTCCTGGTGTGCCTTGTGACTACTGAAAAGAGGTACGATCCTTTATTGGCTCTAGTTCTGCTATGCTGAGTACAGTTTCCACCTGGTTATTAGTGAGTGAGTTTGTTTGGTGAATATGGCAGGACGGGATGTCCAAGGAAGTTCTCAAGTGAATTCTGGCAATGTATCACTGCCTAGTGAACTTACTAGGTTGGTGCAACTATTTTCCCAACTGAATTCTGTGAATGAAGAGAATAATACTTCCTTCCATGTTTTCAACCTAGACAGAGAGATATGATGTCACTTCCACCAGTCTTGACCAGAAGTGGTGATTCAAAGAAGTCAATGGCGTTTAATGGAGTCCATGAAGGAGAAAGACTTTCAAACTTAGTTATTTCGAGGACTATGGGGAACAGTTCCATCAATAAATTGCTACAAAAAAAGTTCTAGGCTTGTTTACTGCCTTTCCTGTAACTAGTGTAGTTCAGATACAGATTTGCTGTATCCAGGACTGTTTGTAAGCTTCTGAGCTCCCCCCCCCTAAGCCTTTCTGTGTTGGATGGAAGCCTTCTAGCTTATCAGTGGGAGTGGTAAGCACTAGACAGCCTATCTACCACATGAGGAGTGGTTTCTGGCCCAGAAATTGTAGTTTATTGGCCATATGGGCAGTTTATAAATATATTTCAACTTTCTGGTTTAAAAGCCTGTGTTTGCACTTATTTCCCACCTTTCCTGTAACTAGTCTAGTCCAGATACAGATTTGCTGTTTCCAAGACTGTTTGTAAGCTTCTGAGCAGTGCCAAAAAGTCAGCTCTTCAAATTTTCCCTTAGATCTGCTAGTTCTCTCCTCTGTTGCACTTTTACTAGCTTATTAGTCTAGCACTTTACCAGACTTCTTGTAGCAATTATTGTAAAACACAAAAGTGCTACCAGCACTAAACATTTTACAAGGAAACAGCTCCAGTACTCAGCTCAGCTCTCAGACTTGTGAGAGATGCACTTATATATCCAAATTGGAAGCCACACACTCTCCAGCCAAGACTAGAATAGCTGGTCAGGAGGAGAAGGTCAACACTTGCACCACATCACATGAAACACATAGCCCTCCAGAACACACACCAGCACTGCCTTCACATAAAATCATAAACTACACACCCACCTTCGTGGAGGCTCTCAATAAAAATCTACCCAAACAGCAGCGGCCTCCAAGGCAGAAATGCACTCAACCATCATAACACAACACTAATCATGAGACACATAACTCTCCTAAACAGTGTGCCACTCAACCAAAGCCCCTAAGGCAAAACAGCATGCCCAACACACTAGTCATAGGCGACTCGATAGTGAGGTACACTGATGTTCACTCACTAGGTTGAATAAGGAGAATGTAATGGTCCACTGCCTGTCAGATGCCAGGATCTGCCACATAACACATGCACTCAGGTCCCTCAACAACAGGTACAAATATGAGTCTGTCATTGTACATGTGGGCGTGAATGACTTGAGACATACCTCCCTGGACTACATGAAAAGAGACATGGAGGAGCTCTCGGATTATGCAGCCCAGGCAGGTATGACTCTAGCCCTGAGCAGCATCCTACCATCACCCAGAATTATACCACAGTACAAGCAGAAAATGATTGATTTCAACAACTGGCTAAGTTACTGGTGTCATTCCAAGGGGATCCAGTATCTGTCTGCCTGGGATGACATGACTGAAAGACCTCAATGCTTTGCCAGAGATGTCCTGCATCTGTCACCCCTGGGCTTCTGGATACTGGCCAAGACTCTTGCCACTCCTATAGTGCCTTTTTTAGGCTGTGTTCCAAAGACCAAATTACTACCGTAACAGCTACAAACAAAGGCAAACTGGGGGTCATGCTTCTCAATGTTAGATGTCTAAATCTCAAAATGCATTCTCTCGAAGCACTGCTTAAAATGGAAAACATTGACATTTGTGCTGTAACAGAGACCTGGTTCAAAGCACCAGAAAGCACTCATGCACTTCCAGGCTATAACTCATTCCACACCTTTTGGCCCCAGAACTTGGACCACAGCTCCAAAGGGGGTGGTGTTTCCATATTCATAAAGGATGCACACACCTCCAGACTGATAGCCCAACATAATGCATGATAGATACTTCAGGTGCAGCTAACATCGGGTAAGATAGAGATTCAGGTCATAGCCTGCTATAGGTCCCCAACCATGTCCAAGACTCACACTCCATGTTCCTGAGCACCCTAGAGAATTTTAGGGTCCGATCTAACACTCGCATACTGGGTGACTTCAACTAACCCTCCATTAACTGGGAAAACTACTCAGGTACAAATACACTTTCCCAACGTTTCCTGGAATTCATTTATTCCAATGCCCTGGACCAGCTTGTTCTTACCCCCACTAGAGGTAGCAACATCCTTGACCTGGTTATTACTAACATAGGCAACCTTTGCTCTACACCAATAGTCAACTCCTTCCTGGTTAGATCCGACCACAAACTAATCATCTTAGAAATACACATCCCTCCCACCCCACCCCCGCAAAGGGAATCACCATGAAAAACCTCTCCAAAGCTAACTTTGGGCTCCTAAAAACAGAGGTGGCTAACTTCACGGCACCCATGCAAATGCAGAATAGTTGCATGATCGCCGAATCATACAAAAATGCACTGTATGAACACGTACAGAAATGCATGGATCTCACCATACCCAATGGAACTAAGATGCTCTCCTCCAAAAAAAGGAAGCCAATCTGATGGTCCCCACCATAAACAAACTCTACAACAGAAGGAAGAAACTAATACGAAATAAGGTGAAGTCCCAAGACAGGAAAAACTCCATTATCAGCCTCAACAAAAAGTTGAGATCCCTCATCAAATACTCTAAAGCTAGCTATGAAAACAGAATTGCAGCAGATAGTAAAGACAACAACAAGGCCTTCTACAGTTATGTAAAGAATCTCCATGGCAATACCCAAATTTGCTCTGAGCTACTGCACAATGGTACATCCTATACCAAGCCAACAGATATTGCCAATATACTGGCTGACAGATTCAGTGCCAACTTTACTCCCCCCAAAGGACCAATCACAGTAACATTAGATTGCCACGCACCCAGTATTACTGTTGCATGGGTTAAAACAGCACTGTCCAAGGCCAAGAATACAGCTTTTATGGGACCTGACAATATCCCTGTCTGTATTCTACATGAACTACAGAGTGAACTGGCACCACACCTGTGTGCCCTGTTCAATCACAGCCTCACCTCAGCCTTTGTCCATACTGAATGGCACACTGCTATAGTCATCTCTCTCCCCAAAGGAGGAGCAACTACAGACTCTGGGAACTATTGCCCCATTAGCCTGATGAGTCTGATATGCAAAGCTCTGGAACACATCATCATGGTCCTAATAAACAAGGATATAGGGAATCTCCAAACTCTGGATCCCGCACAGTTTGGTTTTGTGA
This sequence comes from Protopterus annectens, assembly GCF_019279795.1. Taxonomy (NCBI): domain Eukaryota; kingdom Metazoa; phylum Chordata; order Ceratodontiformes; family Protopteridae; genus Protopterus; species Protopterus annectens. Next base: position 1,239,896,836 of record NC_056743.1, read on the forward strand.
TGGGTAGATCATGCCTGCTCAACCTGGTTGACATCTTTGAGTCAGTCACTAGAGCTGTGGATGAAGGCAAGGTGGTTCATGCAGCCTACCTTGATCTGGCCAAGGCCTTTGATATCATTCCCCACTCAGGAATCATAGAAAAATTCACTAAGCTAGGCATCAACCCCTATATCACTAGGTGGGTTGCAAACTGGTTCACAGATAGAACCCACAGTGTGAAAGTAGCTGACTCCAAGTCAGACTGCCGACCAGTCACGAGTGGAGTCCCACAGGGTTCGGTCCTGGGTCCTCTCCTGTTTGGTGTCTACATCTCTGAAGTCCAGGCCAACAAGAAGGGACTCTGGCTGACAAAGTTGGCCGATGATTGCAAGTTGAGAGCTATTATTAACTCACCAAGTGATGCTGACATCCTGCAGAAAGGCCTCACTGAGACCAATGACTGGTGTCAGAACCAAGGCCTTAAGCTCAATGCCCAAAAATGTGTCATCATCCTCTTTGGGAAAAACTAAGTTCCTATGAATTACCACATCAATGGTAGTCTACTGAACACAAATGGCATTATAAGAGATCTGGGAACACAGGTTGACAGCAACCTCTCTTTTGACTATCACATTGCCACTGTGGTCAGAAAGTCCTTATATGTGGCACATCTCATTACTAAGGGTTTTGCATCCAGGAAGAAAGAGGTCATTGTCTTCCTCTACTCTTCCCCTCATTAGGCCGATCATCAAGTAAGTGCCCCATTTGGCATGTACCTCACTAGACACCTGCAACAACTGGAGAGACTGCAAAAGTACCTCACAAAGATGATCCTAGGCCTCAAACGCTTGTCCTATATAGACAGACTAAAAAAACCTCCAACTATTCTCTGCCTCATATCACCTACTTAGAGGCGATCTCTGCTTGACTTACAAAGCCATGTCTGACCCAGCTCTGTTAGAAATGCTACATCTAAAGAAATCCCAATTCCTCTGCACCACATGCTCCAGAGACCTCATCCTCATTACCACAATCAACAGAACATGCTGGAGGGACAGGTTCATAACCCAGAGACTGCCATAATATGGAACAGACTTCCCATACATGTCAAACAGAACACCTCACTGGCCCTCTTCAAGTGAAATCTTAATGAGTGGATGGGAAATAGTAAATTCACCCCGGGGATCACTTCAGTGGCTCTACTCGACAAAGGCACTGAGAACTAATGTCAGGTGGCACGATGCCAGGGTAATCCTATGGGCTAGGCTTGTAATGGCTCCAGGGCCATTAGCCTAGTACACACCTATGAACCTATGAACCTATAATATGGATATTAATGAATGGTTAAAGCAAATGGACTTTGATATGGACAATAATGTGCATAAATTGAACAATAGTATGTCATACAAAAGTATGATTTACAAATTAAAAGACAATTTAATGAAATATAAATCTCTTACTTTAGATAACTGTTTTTTGAAGGAATGTATTTTGTGTAAAAGAGTACCTAGGGGATTACGCTTAAATAAATTCCCCCAATAATGTATTAGAGGGTACAGAAATGTTTAACGAAATTGTAAATATACTGAATGACAGTGGCTATTATGCAAGTGTTGATGAAAATGAAAAACAGTTGAATGTATTACATCAGGAAATTTTAGATTTAAATTTGCAAATACAGGAAGATTTATTATATTCCATTAATGATTATAAGAACAAGTATTTAAATGTTTTTCAGGATGTAGATGTAGCAGTTGAAAAAAATAAAAAAAGAAAAATTTCTAAATTGGAAAGGGATGAAAAGAATATCAGGAAGGAAAAGCCTATTCAAGGTTTTTACCCAAATCAAGGGGCATGCCACTGGTTAGAGATGAAAGAGATATCCAGATGGTGGGGATAAACAAGGGGTAAGTGAATCTAGAGCTCCTTTAGATAGCTCTGTCCCCAGGAGGTCTCTGAGACTCCAGAATCAAGTGTCACATCCCACATATGCACAAGTGACATGCAATTGGTGATCCCAACAATACAACAAGGGGTAGGGAAACAGAAGGAGGGTGACATAACAGCTAATAATGATAATATTACTTGTGAAGGAGGCAATATATATATATATATATATATATATATATATATATATATCTATGATAATTTTCATGCATTCAGTTACAGTGATATGACACTTGATGTGAAAGGCTTTACCTTTATCCCTGCCAAAAAAGGCACACTATCAGAGACTCTGATAGATGTCAAGATGGTTGTAAGAAAATTAAATCTGGAGGAGATTTTTTCAGATAAAGTGGTTCTACCAGCCCACAACATGAATTTACACAAAAAGATTATAATTAATCCACCATCCCATCCATTGCTTAATAATTTTGATACCCTAGTTGAGAATGAGATTAAGAATTATTTTAAAACCAAAAGATGGTTTAAAGGTAATCTGATGCTTGAAGAAAGGGATTTACTGGAGGTATTGAGCAGGAGAGGTGATTTAAGAATAATGAAACCTGACAAGTGGGGTGGAGTGGTAATCATGGAACAATGGAGCTATGCTGGGAAAATGCTGGAGTTATTAAATACTGAGGGGCAATACTCCCAGTTATCCCAGAATTGAATAAATGCGGCTTATAAAAACATAGAATTGATGTTAGAAATCAATTTATTACAAGGATTAATGGATGAGACATTGTACAACTATCTATATGTTAAAAAACCTGTGATCCCTGGAATTTTTGGAATGCCAAAGGTTCACAAAGACACAAGAGATACACCATTAAGGCTGATAGTAGCTTCTGCTGGTTCTAAGACCCAACCCTTAGACATATATATAGATACTAAACTAAAAACCTTCTATGCTTTATATGATCACATTTTAATAGATTCTTGGGATCTATTAACTAAGCTAGGGCCACTAGATTACGACAACAGTTTAAGCTTTGTAACTGTCGATGTGAAGGATCTCTTTTTGGTAATTCCTCATCGTTTGGGTTTATCTTGGTTTGAGGAAATGCTAATGGAGTTTGAATTCATAAGTTGCAATGATTTTAGATTATTTGTGTTTTTATAACATGGCAGAGAATATTGGTGAATATCACCGTTTTTCATTGGAGCACAGAGTGTGTCCGTTTGGACGTGTTTTTCATTAAATATCACAAAAGGTAATCACTGGCTCTTCGTTTTTGACTGTGGTTATACATGATTTTAGATTAATTACTGAGTACATGGAGTTGGTTTTAAAAACAACTTTTTATATTTCCAAGGAGAATATTATAAGCAACTGGAAGGTTTTGCTATAGGGGGAAGCATGTGCCCCTGTATATGCAAATATGGGTCCCTATTAAATTATCGAACATTTCAAAGTTCGAATGTTATATGGTCAACATTATATGATCGAACTTTGAAAAGTTTGAAGGTGAAAGGCAATGGCTCTGTACATGCAGAATGGGAAAATTTCCCTTTTCTGCATTGTGCGGTCTTGGAGTTGGTATATTTAAGTAGGGGGAGTGGGGGGGTGCAGGGGGGCTTGCCCCCCTGATCAGAGCGTTAAGGTAAGTGTTTTTTTTTACGTTTTTATTATATATTCAAAAATTCAAGTTTTGCTCATATGTTGTCGAACATAAACGGTTTGAAATTTTGAAGCTTCAAATATATAATATAGACCCTGCAGATACTTGAAAAAATACTTTGTATTCACATCCGAATTTTATAAATATATAAAGGCTTACTATCATTTTTTGGATGATATACTATTAGTGTGGCAAGGTCCAGTTGATTATATAACTAATTTTTTCTAGTATTTAGAAAACACTACTGATTTTTTGTCATTCACCTACAAAGTTGGTAAATCGAATGTACAATACCTAGATGTTCAAATTATAAAGGGTGAGCTAGGTCAGAAATTTGTATCTAGAATTTTTAGAAAAGAACATTTCTCCAGTTTTTATTTGCATTATCAGAGCAACCATCCATACCTCCAAAGGAAAAAATATAGTAAAAGGGCAAATGGTGAGGGCTGCTCGCGTGACCTCCTGTAAGAAGGACTTGATTGATGAGTTGGAATTCATAGAGAATTTATTTATTCTTAGAAAGTATCCCAAAGCTTTGATTGAACCTATAAAAGATGAGATTTTGAAGGGATGGGGTAATAAATACATCCCCTTGATTAATATACGTGAATTAGAAACTAATACAAGGAGAGACATAATTGAGAGCACCAATCAAGGTGGCTCACCTAGGACAACAATGAGGGTTAGTGATACTTATTATGTGACCAGGTATAGTCAGGACACTTCCCAGATAACATTAATTTTGATAAAATATTGGAACATGTTTGCATTGATGCCTAATAGTTTGAAGGTGTTTAGCTCACCCCTAAAATTTAGTTTTAGGAGGGGGGGTTAATTTTAAAAATATATTTGAGAACTTGGGCCATTCACATTGTAATGGAACACAAAGTAAGAAGGGTACCTTTAAGTGTGGAAACTGCCCCCAGTGTTCTATGGTGGCTAATGTGTCAGAGTTATATTTGCCAAGTATAAATAGATTTATTCCCATGGATGCCTACTATAATTGTCAGTCTAAAGGTGTGATATATATGGCTTACTGTATTTTATGTCATGCATTCTATATAGGGAAAACTGAATGTTGTTTAAAACAAAGAATCCATAAACACCAGTATGATATTAACAAGAATAAGGAAACAAATGCCTTATTTAGGCATACTCTTAGTCTTAGTCTTTCGGCTTTTCCCATTTAGGGGTCGCCACAGCGGAACTCCAGTCCGCTAATGATAGGCAGTAGATTTTTACATGCTGGCTTGCTGGGCCTAACGCACAACCTTCAATGAAGGAACGTCCATTCACGCATGTCGACACACAGAAGACGCTCTAACTGAGAATCAAATGTGCAACGTCTAACTGTGAGGCGACAACGCTACCACAGCACCACCACCGCAGTATCTTATTTAGGCACACTGTTGTATGTAAAGTAGCTAAATTTAAATTTTGGGTTATTGAACAAGTTAAACCCCTCGACAGAGGGTGTGATTGGGAAACAAAGTTAGAACTTAGAGAATTAATATGGCAACTTAATTTTGATGCATGTGCCAGTCTGGGGTTAAATGATTCACTATCCATTTCTCCTGCTTTAAAGTGAAGAGCTTTGACATATAAATGAATGGCACCTGTTGTAATAAAAAGATATTTCATGTAATGCAAATAATTTTACAGGTTTGGTACAAACCTTTTTATATGCCGTTATTATATTATTTCTTACAAGCTGTACTTTTTACAAGCTGTATTTTGAGATGATTACATCAGTCTGGTACAATAATGTATTTAAGGCTAAGAGATGGACATTGTAGTTGACCAATGGAATCTTGCTGCTATGAGTTCATTTTAACCAATGAGCATGTTTTATTATGTATTTAAAGTGATGTAATGCTAATAATGTCATTCTGATGAGGTTTCCTGGAGTAAAACAAAAGTGCTTAATCTGTTTTATTAAATTGCTTTTTATAAGTCCTGGTGTGCCT